>NC_143584.1:81543248-81843248 GCF_048544385.1 Mastigoproctus giganteus
ACTCTTACAGGCCTCATTCCACCAGTTTTGCATGTCTTTTTTGGTTTGCAGAGGATTGAGGAATTGCCTCAGAAGCTGCTGCCAAAATTTGTGCGGTGATGTGCTCTGTGACTTTATCTATTGGTTGTGTTTTAATAAATTGATCATCAAAATTTATACAGAATGAATATTTTGTCCAGTTCGCTTTTGTGAATTTCCATTTTACTCTGTAATCTGGAGAGTGGGATTGTTTTGTTTGAATTTTACATATAATTGGAAAATGATCGCTGTTGTGTGGATCATATAAGGTTGACCACTCCATACTGGGGAACAGTATGGGAGAACAGATTGACAGATCAATTGCTGAAGAGGAGCCTGTGGGTAGATGGACATAAGTGTGATGGCCAGTATTTAGCAAGGTTAACTACTGTTGATTCAGTAATGTCTCTATCATATGTCCTCTTTTATCCATGCTTGAAGATCCCCACAACGGGTGATGCCCATTGAAATCTCCAAAAAGGCAGAAAGGGTTTGGCAATTGTGCTATAAGATCTTCTAGTTCTTTAAGCATGAAAAGTCTGTTTGGTGGGAGGTATATTGAAACAAGAGTTAGTGTTATTTCAAGCGCAATACGCACAGCAACAGCTTCTAAGTCAGTCTGTAGAGACATATGTCGAACTGGGATTTTAGAGTTAACTAGTATTGCTACTCCTCCATGTGCGGATTTTGCAGTATTAGTATTAGTATTAGTATTAGTATTAGTAACGGCCGCTTGGTGCAAGAAAGCCTATGGCTTATGCTGCACCAGCCAAAAAAAAAAAAAAAAATCCGAACAAAACAATGATAAAAACAAAAAAAAAAAAATAAAATAAAATAAATAAATAAATAACTAAATAATAATAATTAATAAATAAAAAAATAAAATAAAAAATAAATAAAAAGGAAATTAAACCTATCATCCTATGTGCTTCCCTTACCCGAAAGTACTATCCAGATGCCCTTTGAATTTCCCCAAACTGTCGGCCTCTACCACCCATGAAGGCAACTTATTCCAGTAATTTATAACTCGCTGGCTAAAATAGAACTTCCTGCAATCCAATCTAAACATTTCCCCCCGTAACTTGAATTTATGTCCCCTAGTTCTAGCATCATGTATAATCTTGAAAATTTTGTCCTCATTCATTTTACTGATGCCTCTCAGAGCCTTAAACACCTCAATCAAATCTCCTCTAAGGTGTCTAGTTTCCAAACTCTGCAACCCACATATTCGAAGTCTTTCTTCATAAGGCCGCCCTTTTGCCGATCTCACCAGGCGAGTTACCCTTCTTTGCACCCTTTCAAGAAGCTCGATGTCTTTCTTCAGGTGCGGTCTCCATACTTGAACACAGTATTCCAAGTGTGGTCTAACATAAGCCTTATATAATGGGATTATCACGTCCCTATCTCTACTTGCAAAAGTTCGATAGATCTTCGATAGGACACCATGGGCCTTCCTTGCAACCTGTTTACAATGCTCAGAGAATTTCATGTCTGACCGTATCGTAACACCCAAGTCCCTTTCCTCCAGTACTGGCTTTAGTTGAACTCCACCAAGTGAATAAGTTTTTTTGGGATTACTGTTTCCCAGGTGTAATGCCTTACACTTTGTTGGATTAAAGCACAGCTGCCATTTTTCTGACCATTCCTGAAGTCTATCTAGGTCTCTCTGAAGAAGCCCAGCTTGACAGTGATCATTAACTACTCTCCCAATTTTAACATCATCTGCAAATTTAGACATCACGCCCTCTATCCCTTCATCAATGTCGTTTATGAAAATTAAAAACAACAGTGGTCCTAATACTGATCCTTGGGGAACCCCACTTCTTACATCAACCCAATCTGAGGAATAGCCATTTATCACAACCCTCTGCCTCCTGCCCTGAAGCCATCCTTCTATCCATCTAAGGATTTTCCCAGTGATTCCAACCTGTTCCAGCTTATAAAGCAACCGCTCATGTGGGACTGAGTCAAAAGCTTTGCTGACATCTAAATAAACAATGTCGAAATTATTCCCTAAATCCAGCTCGTGAGTGACCCTTTCGAAATAGCGAACCAGATTTGTTAAACATGATTTTCCCTTTACGAAACCATGCTGAGTATCCTTGAGAATTTCAATTCGATCCAAATGATCCTGAATTCCACCCTTGATCATTGCCTCCATGATTTTCCCTACTACTGAAGTCAGACTGACAGGTCGATAATTTCCAACTTCACTTTTAGAGCCACCCTTATGTATGGGAGATACATTTGCACTTTTCCAATCCAAGGGAATCTCCCCAGAGTCTAATGATGCTCGCATAATTAGCCTCAATGATTCAATGCACTCGCTTGCCGCCTCTCTTAAGATTATAGGGTATATTCCATCAACTCCAGGAGCCTTACTGGTCTGTAGGCTCGAAAGTTTTTTCATTAAATAATCTTGCGAAATTTCAATATCATTAATTACATATTTTTTAACTTCGCTCCCACAATTTCCCTTTGCCACAAAAGGCTTTCCATTTGTAAATATCGATGCAAAATAACTGTTGAGTTCATCTGCAACGGCAGCTGGTGTATTTATTACTATCCCCTTTCCCTTACATAAAGGTCCGATCTGGTTTGTCCTGCTCTTCTTGGCATTTATATATGTGAAGAATTCTTTATCCCCCCTCTTTGCTCTGTTTGCTAGTGATTTCTCATAAACTGCCTTTGCCTGTCGAACCTTTTCTGTGGCTCTATTACACATCACCTTGTAGCTGTTATAGGATTCAGTACTTTTTATTGTTCTGTAACCTTTCCATGCCACCTTTTTCTGCTCAAGTAATGCGGCAACTTCACTAGTCATCCAACTTGGAACCCTCCTCGTGGAGTATTTTTTTAATGGTATATACGCATTCAAGGCATCTGTGATTAATGTTTTAAAAGCGTACCACAGTTCAATTGTATTCATTCTCTGCGCGATATCTACCCAGTTAATAGAGGCCATGTAGTACCTTAAGGCATCGTAATTTCCTTTTCTGAAATTAAAACCCATTCCTTTGCCTTTTACTTCTGCTACCTCTCTCGTCATCATCCACCGTAGAACTCCGTGATCACTTCCTGCTACTGGTTCCTCTACTGTCAGCCCTGTTATGTCATCTGATTCATGTGTGATGATGAGGTCTAGGATATTCTTTTCTCTAGTATTTTCCCTGACATGTTGATACAAATAACAGTCATCTAGTTGATTTAAAAATTTTGTTCCCCATGTCGAGTTTCCTTCCCATTTACTCCAATCAATTAGAGGCAGATTGAAATCACCCATAATAAGGCATTGACGCTTACTTGCCCATTCCATTTGCATGTAGAGGCTTTTGTCATAATCTTCACAATCACCTGGTCTTTCCTGTCTTTTCTGTACATTGTGAAGTTTCTAATTGAGAGGGTTACCTGTGGTGTTAAATTTGTTTCTTGCAGACAAACACTCACTGGATTGTACTTATTAATCAGGTCATATATATCATCAATATTGGCTCGTATGCCTCTGCAATTCCATTGAAGTATGTGCTGCATTACTTGCTTTTAGGAGTTGTGTTTTGATCTGTCTGTTTTTTTGAAGCAGTTTGTTTATAACGATCCGATTTATTTCTGTCTTTTTTGGGGAAAACCGGTCTCTCTGTATCCATGTGTTCTTCTGCATGAAGTTCTAATATAGTTTCTTCTTGGTCAGTTTTGTTGTCAACATCCATATGTATAGGGAACTGTTTCTTGGTCTGAGCATGATCTGTAGGTACTGTTTTTTCTGCTTTTTTTGTAGTTTCAGGCACGTTAGGAGGAACTGAAATTGGTGTATTAATTGCTTGTTCCAGTTGCTTGTGTTTGGCAGGTTGTGGCTTAGCATTAAGCACGGACCTGGCCCAATCTGCAAAAGAAATGTTTGGAGGGACTGCAATGTCAGTTTGAGTAGCAATAGAATGATTGTGTTTGGTTGCTTGTGCATACGTGGGTTTTGGCATAAACTGCATGATGTGCTTTTTGGCTTCCTGATACGTTACTTTGTTTTCTGTTTTGTATTTTTGTATTTCTTTCCCCACTTTCCACATTTCACAATTTTTTGAATATGCCGGATGGTTACCTTTGCAATTGGGACAGGTGAAGGAGGTTACGGTACAATCAGCTTGAGGTTACGGTACAATTTGCCCAAACTGTTGAACCACAGTTTGGGCAAATCATAGTGCCACGGCAAGCTACCTGGGAGTGTCCATATTTCTGGCATTTGTAACACCTGATGGGATTCGGTATATATGGATGTATACGACAATTCAGATACCCTGCTTTAACCATTGTTGGTAAGTTTGGGGTACTAAAGGTCAGTATTATGTTCCTTGTTTGGCTTTAATTCTCTATCTTTCCGGATTAATATTCTTTTTGCATGTATTACTTTTTGATCTGTCAATTCTTGTACAATTTCATCCTCTGAGATGTTAATCAGATCCCACTTTGCTATAACTCCTTTTGATGTATTCAGAGTGGCATGAGGCGTTATTTTCACGGGAATTCCACCAAAAGTAGTCAGTTTCAATAAAAATTCTGAGTGTTTTGGCTTCATTGTCTCTACCAGCAGATCTCCAGACTGTAATCGCTTTACCATCATCGGTGATCCTGCAGCATTTTCCAAGCATTTCTGGATTAGAAATGGGGATAATTTTCTAACAGGAGAATCTGAAACAGAATGAATAAGGAGAAAGGCTGGGTGATCTTGTTGACATAGATCTGTTTTTTGTCTTTTATTTTGATAAGTGTCATGATCGGGTTGGTCTTGATCAGTAGGTGATCTCAACTGATCAAGTGAGGGAAAGGTTTCTTTATCCATTTTATACTCCTTTTGGCCCTGAGGGTTGGCTTTCCCACTCAGGTTACCGGCCCCGCCACGGAGAGGCAGGAGAATCTGCATCATCTTTGATGTTGCATTTAAAGAAAATGCATCAGATTGACATTAAACAAGATAACAGTGAACCTCCCGTAAAAATGGTAAATATTAGAAAACTTTATCGTTAAAAAATCTATGGAAGAAGAGATTTCAAAATTAGCTGCTTTAGATGGATTTTCTTTTAATTCAATTGCCAAGAGTGAGTTTATACAATCAAGCCTTCACCTTCAGATAAATAAATACGATAAATTACCACCAGCCTCAGTGAATGGAATTAAAAATATGGTTCTGAATTATTATAAAACTAAGAAAGAAGAACTCATTCAGCATTTCAAAAATTCATTGGTTTTGGGTGCACGGTATTCATTGACGCTAGACGAATATACGTCTATACAAAATAAAAGGTATATGAATATAAATGTGCATTCAAAAGACAATCATTGGTCGTTAGGTCTTATTGAGATTAATGGTTCACTTGATAGCAGAAGAATTGAGCAAATTGTGAATGGACACTTGAAGGAATTTGGTTTCAACTTGGATGAGGATATTGTTACCTGCACCACCGATGGAGCAGCAATGATGATTAAGTTTGGCAAGCAAATTACGTCTAATCATCAACAGTGTATAGCCCATTGTATACATCTGTCAGTTATAGATGTACTTTATGAAAAAGCGATCAATTATGGTGCCACAATCTCTGAGTCTCCCAAAGACAATGAAGAAAATGAAAATAATGAAAAAGAAAGTAGTGATGATGAAGAAGTTGAAGAAAGACAGCAAGGCATGCTTTATCAAACCGACTTTACCGATGAGCTCATTTATTTCTTCAATCCAATGGCCAATATTGCACAAACTATTAACAAAGTCAGAAAAATTTGCAAGCTTTTTCGAAAATCGCCTACCAAAAATGACATATTACAAAATTTTGTTAAAGCAAAATTTAATGGGAAAGAATATAAACTTATATTAGATTGCAAGACTAGATGGGACAGCACATTCTATATGATTGAGAGATTTTTGAAATTGAAAAATTGCATTCCAAATGCTCTATGTGCAGTACTGTTAACTGAACCTGTGTCTGACGATGACTGGAAAACACTTGAATTGCTACATGAAACTTTGCGACCAGTTGAAATGATTCTGAAGGCTATGACCTCAGAAGATACTGTAAAATGCCCACATTTTTCATATTAATTTACAGATATTTCCCATGCATTTCCCTCCCCCCCTTTGCTGTGCCCTTTCTTGCTAAAGAGTTGTTTTGACCGTTTCAGCAGAAAATATAAATGCCAATCGTACATGAGTAACCGCTATCAGTTTCTTGTCAAATATAGAATGGTAAAATTCGACTTAGTTGCTTTCTCAGTTATAAATTCCCTTTGCCATTATTTTCCTAACTGAAGATAACAGTCGCTACGTAGAAGTAAGTTCACAAGTCCACGAAAATACGAGCTTCGCTCTCCCTGACAAATACTGGTCAGTGTGTCTGATGTTGACCGCGTGAGAAAAGTGTCCCACCCTAGTTCAAGCTCGGTGTGAGGCGAAAGTTCATGCGATAAGGAGCATATACCCTGGTGGACGATGAGCGAAAGGGGGGTTGTTTTGTGGTGGCTTTTGGTAGAAGCAGTCGGTTAGTTAGTCTGTATGAGAGAGAGTGAAAAAATACAGTAAGTTTTTGGAAACGGGAATTACGTTACAGAATGACTGTACAGGGAGAAGCTTGAAGAACAGCGCAAGAAGATACAGAATGAGCGAGCGAAGATAGCAGAACCTGAAGGAAGGCTGCGAAAGCACGGAATCCCCTCACCGAGTTCCGCCCCCCGTAGAATGAGTCATCCGTATTTAGGTAAGTTATCCCAACAGCTATACATAAACCTTACTCCTCAATAATATAATTAATTATGTTAGCATTGATAAATTGTAGAATACCCTAATTGCTGCTATCTTAAATAGCTTACTACATAGTATTTCAGTCTATCATAATTTACTATTGGTAACATGATGTGTCACAGGGTAAAACCTATTTTATGTGTGCTATCCTAAATAGCGCGACATTTTAGTAATAACTCCCATTACTTCTTTTGACACTGAATGTAACCAGTATGATTTATTATGATGGTATTGTTAAGTATAGAATATCCTAATGCTGCTATCTTAAATAGCGCACCATTTATATTGTCGTCTATCGCAATTAACGATAGATAAAATAGTGTACAATAAGTTAAAACACATCTTATGCAGAATTTTTAGTATTGACCCCATCATGTTTGTACAACCACTATGTCATATGCTAGTCCTTGCCTGAGATGAAGTATCCAAACGAAGAACACCTATGTGAAGAACCCATTAATTTCCAAAACATCAATAAATGCTAAGAACTCTTAAATACTTCCATAAAGTCAGTTTATATTATTGTAACCAAATGATTTAGGATTTGCTTGTCACTGCCGCTAGGGCAGTAGTTTTCATACATGTATCAATTCTATAGTGGAGTATATTAAACTATATTTTGTTTTAAACATATGCCTCAGGCCTATCCTCTATTCACACGAATGAGTAAGCAAAGAATTATATAATAGAACTGATACCGCGGGTACTCGAATTTCTACCTATAATTGGAAAGAGTTTGAGTATTTTCACAACGCCTGATCGAAGCTGCAGTTCCTATTCCCTTGAATAGTTTACCGAGGGCCGAGATCATTGTCCTAATATGAAAAACCACTAGACAATCACATGAGTATACTGGGGTTATCATTGAACAAATGATTAAGGAAGGAAAACGTCCCGCCATACAGATGTGTTGTCCAGAGAAGTCCGAACGAAAGTAAGTAATTAATAAGCAAGCAAGAAGCATAATAAATAAAAACACCCAGTATAACACTTGTGCCAATTGTGTCCAGGATTAAATATTTTGCGGGATGAAAAACTGTCTACACAGAAGAAGAAGTCACAAAGAGAAAGAATCTAAAGGGATTACTGATAAGTAGTAAGATTGTTGATTTCGTGCACTAAGAGAATAGGTAGGAGGCATTACTCCTTTGCAACAACACAGGACATCTACACTAATTAATAAATTATTGCTATTTTTATAATTAGATTTAATAAACAAATGACTACATGCTATAACACACTCTTGTTTTAAATAAGTGATTACTAACATCATAATTTTGTTTCAGCAACAGGTAAGTCACATTATTTTGGAAGACAGGGGCCCAAAATTAGCAATTAAATTTCCCAATTCCTAGTAATTTAAAAAAAAAAAAAAAATGGAGGATCAAATTCCTCAAACAACAGGAATATCATCCCCCCTACCTCAAACACAACAGCCACCACCCACCCCAGAACCAGACAGACCGCATTCAGCGAATATCGCAGGATTTTTAAGTCTTGTGCCATTATTCTTTGGCAAAAATGATGAAGGCCCTTCAGTCCAATTGTTTTTCGAAACTTTGGAGAGTGTTGGAGAATTAGCACTCTGGGGACACAGAGAACTTTTGGCAGTCTCGAAATCTAAACTTCGCGCTTCGGCAGCCGACTTTTTAGCCCAATCCTTTGAATTACGCGGGGAAAAGAATTACAACATATTTAAGAATGCTTTTTTAGCTCAGTTCGAAAAAACGGAACCAATTATCACTTCCCTTCAGCAGTTCGCCAGTGCTGTGCAAGAACCTTCGGAAACCATTGCGAGTTATAGCGCGCGCGTGAGGAATTTGGCAAGGGCAGCTTTCAAAATTCAGGGAGAGACACCTGAAGTATTAAACATTTTAGACCAGGCAATGCTGGCCCAATTCCTTAGGGGCATATCTGGAAAAATTAGAAAAATGGTGCTCACACACAATCCTTTAACTTTTTCACAGGCAATTGAGATTTCGAAAAGAGAGGAAATTAATGACCAACTTACTCACACAAAAACTGTCCCTGTACATGTTATTAATAGTCCTGTAAGGGCCGAGAATGAACGGGAGCGACAGGAAAATAATCCCAAACACATTCTTGAACCCATTCAAGATCAAATACGCGACTTACAACAATCGTTAAGTTTATTATCAGTAAATCACGCAACAATCAACAATTTAGAGACACAGATAGCCGCCCTGAGTCAGCAGATGCAAACTATGAAGGTGGGCAAGTTTTCCCCTCCCCACGGTCAGGCAGCATTAGGCGCTACCTACCTCCACTCGGACAGCGCAGTAGATCCGCTAACCGACGCTAACGTGACCTTCAGATCAGAGGTCGTTGACCGCCCGGAAAGACGCATAATCTTGCCATACCACGGCCGGCAGCAGGCAGCCAGAAATATGGTAAACAATCGCGAACGAAGGGAAAGACGCATTTTTGACGGCCGTCCCAGCTTCCATCAACCCACCCAACTGTTCCGCAGCCGCCCGTGCACGAATTACGAAACGGATGTGTACACTGCATCCCCAAAAGTTAGGATGTCCTATGCTAACAACGATATTGTAATTTTAATGAAAATCGAGATCAAGTCGCCAATAGAATGTATTATGCTGATCATAATAGGAGTAATATAGACTCTTATTCTAGGATAAGGAGAGGAACATATAGGAATGAGCATATTCAGGGGCAAATTCGGCCAAAAACATTTCAGGGCAGACAAAATAATTATACAAATACTGGAAGCTACAGGCGAGATAGAGATAGAAATTTATGACTAAAAAGGGGTTCTAAACTTAATAGGAAGGATTCGCGATGTAATAAAACCCTTTTGCCAACCCCTAACTTTAGTAAAGTTAGTAAGCCAGAAGTCAGAGACATCAGAACACAACATGGCATTTACATTCTGGAGGATAATACTAAACTACCTGTGGTATTGGGTTCTGTACAAAACATTAAAACTAGATTTCTTTTAGACACAGGTGCTGGCGTTTCTTTAATGAGTGCAGATTTATTTAATAAAATTAAAAATGATACATCGTTAGATTTCAGACCTCCAGAATTAACTGTAACCGGAGTTTCGGGAAATATTGTGCCAATACACACTACGGTAACTGCTAATATTAAATTAGATAAGGCAACTTTTAGGGAGAAAATTCTGGTTACTTCAAAAAATTTTAGTGGCAAATATGATATCATCCTCGGCTTGAACATATTAAGGAAGTTTTCATTCAGCCTAGACTTAGGTAAAGGGATCATACGATCAGTTCCATTAGGGATTTGCCTGAGGGAAGAGGATATTCGGCAACAATTGGTGAATTCCACACCCACAGTTGCTAAGCTTACATGTAAACATGTGCTCCCAGCAAGCACAGAACAGGTGGTAACAGTATCTTGTGACCAGCTTGCTGCTCCTCCCAAACAACTAGTATTAGCAGGGCCAAATTCAAACTTAAGCTGGGATGATTTAGCAGTGAAATATTCAGTAGACCAGGTAGACGAAAGTGGGAAAATATCTGTGCTCGTCGCCAATTTAACAGCGGAACCGCTGCATCTTCCAAAAGGCATGGGTATTGCGTGTCTGGAGAACCTGAATCCTCAATCAATTAACCCTAAGAGCCAGGAAAGAGGCAAAAGGGAAGTTTCTCCAGTAACCATAGAGGACTTTAAGCTTGATCACCTGACTGCCGATCAAAGACACCAATTATCAGACCTGTTACGCAAATACTGGGATGTGTTTGCCAAATCACCAGCCCAACTAGGCAACTCAAAAGTTATCCAACACAGAATTAAATTGACAGACAACATTCCTGTTAGACAGAATGCTTATAGAACCCCCTTTTTACTAAAGGATGAGATTCGCAACCAGGTCCAAGAACTTCTAGATTCAAACATTATTGAACCCAGCTGCTCTCCGTATGCCGCGCCCATCGTCCTGGTGAAGAAGCGAGGTGGGGGATACAGGTTATGTATTGATTTTAGGAAACTTAACGCCAAGACGATCTCCGACGCATACCCGATCCCTTCCATGAGTGAGATACTTGAACTTCTGGGAGGCGCGCGCTACTTCAGCTCTTTGGACCTCGAAGCCGGATTCCACCAGATTGAAGTGCACCCCGCGGACCGCCACAAGACAGCTTTTACTACAGGGGAATCGCTGCTACAATACCGGCGCATGCCTTTTGGGTTAAAAAACGCGCCATCTAGTTTTGTGAGATCAATGGGGCTTGTCTTGGATAATTTACAACGAGATTCCATTTTCGCTTACTTAGATGACATAATCATAGTGTCGAAATCTTGGTCCTCACACCTTTCGAAGCTTGAGAAAGTTTTCCAGCGCCTGAGAAAGTACGATCTGAAGCTGAAACCAAAGAAGTGCGAGTTCCTAAAAGAGCAAATAAAATACTTAGGTCATCTCATTGATAAGGACGGTGTCCGTCCCGATCCAGTGAACGTGAAGGCCGTTCGAGAGTGTCGAGAGCCAAGAACAATGAAGCAAGTGCGATCGTTTCTTGGGATGACAGGATTTTACAGAAAGTTTGTCCCAGAGTACGCAGAGATAGTCAGGCCGCTAACCCAACTTACAAAAAAGAACACCCCCTTTTTATGGAACAGTGCCGCCCAAGAGGCATTCGACAAGCTGAAGGTCGCTTTGACCACACCACCCCTATTGATTTACCCTGACTTTTCTAAACCATTTTTTGTGTCCTCTGACGCATCTAATTATGCAATCTCGGCTGTGCTAGAGCAACAAGTTGACGAAAATCAAAGACAGCCAATCGCTTACGCCTCCAGACTACTAAAGAAAGCAGAGACTATGTATAGTACCACAGAGAAGGAAGCTTTGGCAATAGTCTTTGCGGTATCACAGTTCAGACCATTCTTAATAGCCTCCAGTTTCACACTAATAACAGACCACCAACCATTAAGCTATCTTCTTCACTTAAAGAATCCATCCCCCAGATTAGCTCGCTGGAGTATGCTTCTACAAGAATACAATTTCAAAATCATATACAGGCCGGGTCGACTTCACTCAAATGCCGATTTCCTTTCAAGGCCAGTGTTAGAGGAAGAGGAAAGACAAAAGGGGCTTAAGAAATCCAAAACTGCTGAATTAGTTGCTCCTATAGCAGCAAATCCCACCATAGAGTCACTGATCATGCCGCAACAACAAACCAGAACTTTGATTAGGAATCTCCAAAGAGAGGACCCTAATTTGCAGGAGTTAATTGAGCAATTAGAAGGAACACTACAGGCAACAAGCAAAGTCCCAGATTCCTTCTATCTGAGTGAGGACAGGATACTGTATCACTACACTTTACCTGACCATGGAGCTACTCGCTCAGAGCCCTGTGAACAGTTAGTAGTTCCAACCAGCTTGAAAGCAGAAGTGTTGAAGTCCTGTCACGACAGTTTTCTCAGCGGGGGCCACCTGGCCCTACACAAGACGTTAGAGAAGGTTAGAAAACACTTTTTCTGGCTAGGCCTTTTTGGCGACGTCAAGAATTATGTGGAGACTTGTCCATCGTGTTTGGAGCGTAGAGGGTATAACCCTAAGGCAAAAGCAGCCCTGATGAGAGTTCCTAATGAGAACTCAACTTGGGTCCGAGTGTCCTTGGACATTTTGGGACCCCTTCCAATGACTTTGAAAGGGCACAAATATTTACTGATGGCAATAGACAATTTTACCCGTTACGCAGAAGTAAGCCCGCTTTATACCCAGAAGGCTGAGGAAGTGGCCACAGCTTTCATAAACAATGTGATCTCGAGACATGGGATTCCTAAATACATCCTAACAGATCAGGGCACTAACTTCATGTCATCACTGTTACGACAGGTGTGTAAAAAGCTAGATATTCATCAGCTTCATACGAGTTCCTTCCACCCCCAAGCCAATGCAAAGGTCGAACGTCTAAACCGCACCTTGGCAAACATCCTGTCTCATGTAGTGAACGAGTCTCAAACGGACTGGGATGTCATGGCCCCACTAGCAATCGCTGCGTACCACGCGGCAACTCATAGTTCCACACAGGAATCGCCAAACTTTTTAATGTATGGCAGAGATTTGGTGTTGCCATCTGACTTATGGCATTCCAAAGAGAGACATTCATATGCGTCTTTGGAAAACTATGCAGAACTATTGTGTGCACGCCTTCGCAGATCCTATGAAATCGTCTCCCAACACTTGGAAGAGGCAGTGCAGAGGCAAGAGGATCGTAGAGCATCCGTTGCAGTAGACAAAAACATCCGTGTAGGAAGCCTTGTTTATCTTTTTACCCCTAAGATAAAACCGGGCACTACAAAGAAATTGGCTCGTTTGAGCACAGGTCCCTACCGTGTGATCAGTCAGCCATCATTAGTGAATTATGAAATACAGCACCTGTATAACCTTAAAGATAAACAAATTGTGCACGTGGACAGATTGACAAAGGTTATTGACAGGAAAGTGTTTCCCGAATTGAGAGTAGAGGAATCAGGGGAATCAGAGGATAGCAATTCACCAGACCAAACAAGCACTACATCAGTGCCCAAAGAGACATGGATCTTTGATGAACCTTTAGTGGAGGATTGTGATCTTATCCCACCTATAATTCCCCGTCCAACTATGTCCAGGCCGACCAGCTTACCCGTATCAATCCCGTTGTCATCCCTCCCACCAAGAAATCAGGAGGGCCAACCAAGGACAGATCAGTTAGTAAGACCAGAAGGAGCTGTGCAAGCACCTACTCAGACCCACGGATATAATTTACGTAGTCGCGACCAAGTAACTCATGCCCCACCAAAGGAAATTGTGGTGTCCCAGTCACAAACTGAGGAATTAGTACCAGAGACAGCTTCAGTGGAAAGAGCAGATACAGTGGTTGATACTTCCAGCAATGTAGCTGAAGCAGAAAGAGGTGTCACCCCAGATCAGAGTAACAACACTCAAGCAAACACAAGCCAAAGCGAGCCACCAGATAGGATAGAAAGAGCAGTTCAGTGGATATTGGGTCCATATCTTGCTGAGAGATACCTTCGACCAAGCGATGGCAGTAGTTCTGATCTGGCAGGTATTCTGAGAGATGCCTGGAGAGACTAAAGTGAGGATAGTGATGTGTATCGATTTCAAGGAGAAACAAGCCATAATTACAGTTACTAGCAAAGTGAATGCTTTGGCAAAACAGTTGTGTACACCGAACGACCAGTTTCAGAACCAGCACCAGTAAAATTTAAAAAATAATAATAATAATAAGATTGGTGACAGAAAGTGGAAGCGGGAAAAAGGATTGAGAAGTATAAATGGCACAGGTGAAAACACAGAAGAGAGAAGATACAAAAAGAAAGGGGGAAGGGATATACACATGTATACACATCCCCTGCATAATAATGCATGAGATGAAAGGAGCAAAGAATACTGAGACCTATAGGAGCAGATCTGAAGAGCAAGCATGAGTCTTTTTTTTGAGGAGAGTATAAGGAATGATTGGGAATGTAATTTGCATTTCTGCTTAAACTGTGGTAGGACTATTGAGAAAAGGTTTCTTTTTAATTTACATACCACTTTACCAGTACAAAAAAAAAATTTATGACATCAGGAGATCAAGATTTTAGATAAGTAGATCATCTTCATGTACTAATGTGGAAAAAAACACTTGAGTTATTTCAAGAGAAAGAGAGAGGGGATAAGCGAAGTTATGATAAGAAAAGGATCAAAGTACATAACTGACCACAGAGGTGAAGAAATTGATCAGTTTTGTTGGATTCTGGCAGTGTGTTTTATCAGCAGCCAGATAAATGGATGGCAAATTGAATGACATGGCACAAGTAGGAAAATAGAATTAATTTATCTTTATAAATCTCACGCAGAAGCACGAACCACTCCAATGAACCTTGAAAAAAAAAACCAGAGATTTTGTATCCGAATTCTATTCAAATATGACCATTGAGCTAATACTATTAAAGCAAACACCTTTCTCCACCAAATATATCTAGACTTTATGAAATTATGCGGTATAAAAATGGAGAGAGGAAGGATACAGGTGGCTGAGGGAATGTCCGGAAATCCCCTAGTCACTTTTGTTTTCCCTCTCTCTCATTGCACATCGAAATCCAAAAGTCAAGAGAGAGGATCCTAAAAAAAAAAAAAAAGGGAGAACAAGAGGGAGATAATATTTGGTTTCTTTTGGAGAGAGGATAGGGCAATTGGCCTGGGGACGGCTGGTTCCTCCCAGTCACTAGTTGTTTTTATCACTTTCCAGAGAAAAAAAAATTTAAGTGAATAGGAGGTAACTTCTGAACTTCAAGATCTAGACTTGGGATCCATCTTCTTGTACTACATATATATAAATAACATATATTAAAAAAAAAAAAAAAAAAAACTTTACTGTGGAAAGAAATCCTCAAAACAATATTAATCAGAATTCTAATTCCGTCAATAATTTCTTTTTGAATAAAGTTTACCTACTAATGAGAACTTCATCATGTATGACAGTAGGGAGTAAGTGATAGTGCATTAATGTAAGAAGGTCAATATAGAACAATAGAACAAAACATATAGGTAATATTGACTATAAAAAAAAAAAAAAAAAAAAACAGAAACAAGATTGCTGAAGTAGTGTACTCATGTTTGTGCCTTCAAAAATCCAGACTGCTGATAAACAAAACATTGTGCTAATTAGGAGAATCAAGGGCTATTTTAAAATAAGAGAATGATTTCTAAAGTTTTTGTTTTCTGATGGGGATATTAGTTTTTTTTCCATGCATGGCATGTTTGATTTTGCAAATGAATTGAGTAATTCGTCTTCGGAGAGGTATGCGAGGAAATCAAGAAAGTGACATTTGAGGTTGTGAGTGAGAGCAGGAAGCATGAATGAAAGGTAAATGTGGAGTATGTATGGTACCAAATACTCCCTCACCCGGGATTCGAAAGTATAAGGAGGAAAAGATGTGTAAGTGGGGCAAATCTTTAGTATGGAAGAGAGGATGGATGGAATGCATAAACAGAAGTATTTTCTTCACTAACTAGTCGTGTTTATCCGTCCTTGTTTAGTCACGATGGTGGTGTTTCACAAGTCTATACGATGCCTCATCGCTAGAATGCTGACCTTCCTCCTAGCACCTTTACGTTGGATACAGAGGGCGACCCCCACAGAAATGGAGATCCCAGCGCCTAATCAACCCATAAGTCCTTGTCAGGAGTCCTCCGGAGCTGAGCTGATTCTAACCCCACAGCAGCTTGCCCAGCGAGAGCAGAAACAAAAGGAAGTAAGGCGGACTCAACCCATGAGGAGGAAACTTAAGGCAGCCCTGGAAATGCGTTTTCCCTGCCACTATGAGAACCATGGCACGAGAAGTTTCCTAAATTGGAAAGGTGAGGTGCAGGTTTCAAAACATAGACTTGGGATGGTGAATCGCTTTGTCCGCCCAACCTGGTGCACACCTGCCCTTCCCCGGTCACCAACGACACACCCCCTTGGATCACTTCCTCCTTTCTCGAAGTGGATCGTCATTGATTTTCTATTTGCCAGTAACCAAGAAAGTGCACTCAAAGTAGAGGAGATTGCCCTAGTAAGTTGGGACCATCAGTATATTGCATCAACCCCAAAGGCAGGAGCGTTTGCATCTCGGCATTTCGGATCATGGTTAAGCATCCTTACGAAGCCATACCAAACGATCATAGCTATAGGAGAAAGAAAGGCACGAAGCCAGGAAAAAGTCCTTCCCTTCCGGACTGTGGTGGATGCTAAAGTCTTCTCCTGTCCTGATCCAGAATTCTTGCCTGATGCAAGAAACAATCCCTTTCATTGTCCCTGGAACCACCCGGCGGACCACTGTGCAGTCCGCACAGTGAACCTTTGCACCCAGTGGCTGGAATTCATCGGTCTAGTGAAGGCAAGAAAAGCTCTTCCTGAGAACTGAATAGTGAAAGTGGTTTACCACAAGGCCATGTGTTAACAGCCGAGAAAGACAAGGCCAAACGTGGAGACAGAAGAGATTGTAATTCCATTCATTTCTGTGTAAGGAGATTGCTAAGGTCTACAATATTCAAAAGAAAAATTATATATATATATTTTATAGACCTAACTTTAATATTTTTATCAGCTTTACATATATGATATTTCTTTTATGTATGTTGCAGTGTTCCATTTTAGTTATTAGTTCATGTCTATGTTATTGTGATGTTTAGTTACATGTATACAATTATAATGTACTTGCTTAATTAACTTCAGATGCTTTGTGTCCATGACCTAAGGACAGTTACTAATTGTGTGAGTGTTTATGTTTTATGTCGTGCCTGTGAGCCAAGTAAGGACTATGAACAAAAGCAGTGCCCAGAACATTCCTTGGAGGGATAAGCTCCTTTTGTGTGTCTCCAGCCTGCTGAAGAATAACCTCACCGAATCATGGACTACAGAAGAACTTTTCTTTTACTGTCTGACAACCTCAGCCTGGAAGTCCAGATCTGTTTTCTGTTGTGCTTCAAAATGCTCACTTATTTAAACCAGGGAAACTGTTAACTGAAGCACGGACTTTAGTGGTGAAAAAAAAAAAAAAAAAAAAAAAAAAAACAATTTCTCAACAGATGGGTGCAGACAATGGCCTCCATGTGGAGAGCGAACAGCATTGAGAAGTGTGAATACAATAAGTCCACACAGTGAACTAAGTGCTATACGCTTTGTTTTGTTTGTCTTGTATTTTATTTGATTATATCCATATAATATGTTAGTAATTAAGTTTCTTTTACATACTGTAAGAGGAGGAATGTTTATGTTGTCCCCCCTGACTAAAGTCAAAGCCCCAGTAGGGACGTTGAGAATTTCAGTCTTAGTTGTGTACCCCGACTGAAATCCTCAGCGGTAGTGGCGAGGAGTGTAAAATGCCCACATTTTTCATATAAATTTACAGATATTTCCCATGCATTTCCCTCCCCCCCCTTTGCTGTGCCCCTTCTTGCTAAAGAGTTGTTTTGACCGTTTCAGCAGAAAATATAAATGCCAATCGTACATGAGTAACCGCTATCAGTTTCTTGTCAAATATAGAATGGTAAAATTCGACTTAGTTGCTTTCTCAGTTATAAATTCCCTTTGCCATTATTTTCCTAACTGAAGATAACAGTCGCTACGTAGAAGTAAGTTCACAAGTCCACGAAAATACGAGCTTCGCTCTCCCTGACAAATACTGGTCAGTGTGTCTGATGTTGACCGCGTGAGAAAAGTGTCCCACCCTAGTTCAAGCTCGGTGTGAGGCGAAAGTTCATGCGATAAGGAGCATATACCCTGGTGGACGATGAGCGAAAGGGGGGTTGTTTTGTGGTGGCTTTTGGTAGAAGCAGTCGGTTAGTTAGTCTGTATGAGAGAGAGTGAAAAAATACAGTAAGTTTTTGGAAACGGGAATTACGTTACAGAATGACTGTACAGGGAGAAGCTTGAAGAACAGCGCAAGAAGATACAGAATGAGCGAGCGAAGATAGCAGAACCTGAAGGAAGGCTGCGAAAGCACGGAATCCCCTCACCGAGTTCCGCCCCCCGTAGAATGAGTCATCCGTATTTAGGTAAGTTATCCCAACAGCTATACATAAACCTTACTCCTCAATAATATAATTAATTATGTTAGCATTGATAAATTGTAGAATACCCTAATTGCTGCTATCTTAAATAGCTTACTACATAGTATTTCAGTCTATCATAATTTACTATTGGTAACATGATGTGTCACAGGGTAAAACCTATTTTATGTGTGCTATCCTAAATAGCGCGACATTTTAGTAATAACTCCCATTACTTCTTTTGACACTGAATGTAACCAGTATGATTTATTATGATGGTATTGTTAAGTATAGAATATCCTAATGCTGCTATCTTAAATAGCGCACCATTTATATTGTCGTCTATCGCAATTAACGATAGATAAAATAGTGTACAATAAGTTAAAACACATCTTATGCAGAATTTTTAGTATTGACCCCATCATGTTTGTACAACCACTATGTCATATGCTAGTCCTTGCCTGAGATGAAGTATCCAAACGAAGAACACCTATGTGAAGAACCCATTAATTTCCAAAACATCAATAAATGCTAAGAACTCTTAAATACTTCCATAAAGTCAGTTTATATTATTGTAACCAAATGATTTAGGATTTGCTTGTCACTGCCGCTAGGGCAGTAGTTTTCATACATGTATCAATTCTATAGTGGAGTATATTAAACTATATTTTGTTTTAAACATATGCCTCAGGCCTATCCTCTATTCACACGAATGAGTAAGCAAAGAATTATATAATAGAACTGATACCGCGGGTACTCGAATTTCTACCTATAACTGGAAAGAGTTTGAGTATTTTCACAACGCCTGATCGAAGCTGCAGTTCCTATTCCCTTGAATAGTTTACCGAGGGCCGAGATCATTGTCCTAATATGAAAAACCACTAGACAATCACATGAGTATACTGGGGTTATCATTGAACAAATGATTAAGGAAGGAAAACGTCCCGCCATACAGATGTGTTGTCCAGAGAAGTCCGAACGAAAGTAAGTAATTAATAAGCAAGCAAGAAGCATAATAAATAAAAACACCCAGTATAACAATACAGACTTACTTAAAGCAGCCTTCAATAGAATTTTTGCTTGCTAAGCTTGATACAGCAGAAAACCCATTTGCTTTAAAGTTTCACCAAAGCCTTTTGCAGCGTTACAAAGCAAGACGAAATTGCCAAACTGTGGCTTTGCTGAGCTATCTACACAACCCCAAAAAGTTTAGGAAAGAAGATTCAGGTTCAAGAACTTTTGATTTTTCAAGTAAGCAAGTTTTGAAAAAGCATGCTGAAGAGATTTATCAGAGATTATTTGCAAAACATTCCGAAGGAGTCTTAGCGTTGAATGAAGAAACTGAAAATAAACGAACTGTTGTTTTAGAAGAAAACAAAGACTCGTCTAGTTCCGATGTTGGAGATACACTCATGCGAGAGTATGATAGTGTAATAAAGAGTAACTGAAGAGCCTTCAAAATATCCGAGTGAATTGGAAATCAGCAAAGAATTTAAACTTTTGGAGGCAACTAGCAGTAGAAGCGAAAAGCTGGAGAAAGTTTATAGAGCACTGCTGACCATTAAACCAACAAGTGTCCGATCTGAGAGAGTGTTTTCGATCACTGGACTCTTTAACACAAAAATAAGGTCAAGTCTATCAGGAAAAATGCTTAATATACTGTGTTTTTTAAAGGATCATTTTCAGAAAAAAGCTGAGCAATAAATAGTCAAGTAATTTCCCCAAGCTATTTTTTTTTCACATTTATTTATTTATTTATTATTATTATTATTATTATTATAGGGCTTATTATTTTTTTGTTTACTATACGAGAAGATAGTTTTTATTCAAAGGATTTGAATACAATTTGTAATTTTGTGTAATCTCAAGCCGGTTACTTTTTTGGCGCATTCTAATTTTTTTATTTTTTGTTTTACTATAAGAGGTGATAGATTTTGTTTAAAAGATTTGATTACGATTTGTACAATCTACCCAAGATAAAATAAATACCTGTGTTATAAGCTTTTAATTATTTGAGAAAATAGTCTGAGAAAATCGGTTTTAAAACCGGTTTTAAGAATAAACTTCGGTTAAACTCGGTTTTATGCAAGCCCTAATGCGAACTATTATATATACAACAGAAGAATCTGGAATCTCACACTGGGGCAAAAGTGCTCCCAGCGTTAGCACCAGGACAAGCCCAGTGCCAACAGTTCCATTCCTGGAGAGCTCAGGAGTCTCGGGAAGTTGTTACAGCACTTCAAAGTACAGTACAGCATTTGCTAATTTTTAAGTAAAATTTGAAGTTTGAAAGTTGTTTTTTTTCTCTCGATGTTCAAATGAATACAAATAGAGTATACAAATTCCTATACAAAAAAAAAGCATTATTTTCACCTCTAGTAATATAAAAATGAATGCTTTTCGACTAGAATAAAATGCATGTATAATACTTGCTGATTAGTAAATTGCTTTATAGTTCGTTGTTGAATGATAATTCTTAAACAAAATAATATATTTTTTAGTATTTCCTGTTTATTTATTTTTCTTTTGAGAAGTTTCACAGAAGAATAGTGCGAAATGCAGTCAATGTATATAAACATAAAATGAACAGCGTTGTTTGCTTTTACAGCAGACGTACAGGCCAAATCACACTGTAATATGTGATGTTAACCCGAAACCTTCATATAATTCCGGAGAAAACTTCTCTGTGTAATGTGTGCAATTCGTCAAAGCAACTAAAGCTTCAGTTAGGCGTTAGTATATTAATATATTAACGCCTAATTATGTCATAATACACTGACGCTATAAGGCGTCAGTATATTATGCCTGTAAATTGAGTATACTCTCTCTCCTCTCTCTCTCTCTCTCAGGGTAATTCAGAAATTTTTATTTATTTATTTATTTTTTTTTGCTGGTGCAGCATAAGCCTCAGGCTTCCTTGCACCATATGACTAATAATAATAATATTCTGTGGCCGATTTATTTCCTGGATGAAAACCTAGGTTTCAGGCAGTAAAAACCATGCAACCCTTGCCTGAGACAGACTAATCAGCCACTGTGATAAAAGCTCATGAAAATTTCTCGCATTTTGACGGGATTCAAGGTCAGATCTTTTATACTCGGTGTGTGGGGAGCGGTGATGATTATATCCAATATGCTACCCACGAGTGCTATGTATATCATATAAGTAAATTGCCTCGATGACTATTTCCTCAAGATATGCTTGGGCAATTTTGTAAGTTTTTATAATGCATCAATGCTAATAAAAAACTTACTAGAGCAGGAAAAAGAAAAAAAAAAAAAAAAAACCAGCCATCTCAGTCACTCATTTCGCCTTTTGTTCCATATCGTTACTATGGGACGAGAAGCCACGTGGGTGACCTTGAAGTCCCTGTTTTGTTTTTCTTTTTCTCCTACTTTACAGTAGATTATCATAATCCTCTAAAGTGCTCTCTTTTTTAAAGTAAAACAATAATAACAGTTAAGCAGAAGTTGGCAGCCCTTATAAACCTTTTAATGTTGTTAATAGAAGAATCCTAGACTATCAATAATGAACATATATATATATATACTGTATATATAACCCCAGGGGCTCACATCTGGTGAGTATGGGCTTGGTACACCCAGGATCCTGAGCCGGATATCATCATTCTTCTCTTTTTTTGGTGATTCTCTCTCTCTCTCTCTCTCTCTCTCTCTCTCTCTCTCTCTCTCTCTCTCTCTCTCTCTCTCTCTCAGGGTATTCAAATTTTTTTTTGGCTGATGCAGCATAAGCCTCTTCCTTGCACCATATGGCTAATAATAATAATATAGATACGCTTCTGTTCCAGATTTTCCCAGTTTAAAGCAAATTTTGATATGCTTTCGTTGCGCCACTTTAAAATCGTGGCATGGAACGTTAACGCTACTAACGAAACTAGTTGTTATTTGCAACCTGTCAGCCTACTAGACAATTTTTGTACGACTATCTGTTGGAGGAAGTTTGAAGTACAACATACCACTTCCGTTTATTTTCAAACTCATCGATAAACATTCTGTGATAAGTGTGCGTTTTTTGGTAATTTAAATAAAATCTATGTATCATGAGGACGGAATTTATGCCTATATAAATATTATAATTATCCAAGAGTGTAATTTGATAACGTTGTTGACAACACCCAGCCAAAGTCTTGCATTAAATCTTTAAGAAATGTGGCGCATACAAGTGGCTACTTTAGACAGCAACAGGTATACGAGGCATCAGGCATATAATAATATTTTTTATATAAAAAAGCCTAAAATTAGGTGTTGAGCATTGTTAACGAGCATTTGATTTTTTTTTCTCGGATCCTCCCTTGTAGGTACACCTCAAGTCTCCATACCATATATATATATATATATATATATATATATGGTATGGAGACTTGAGGTGTACCTACAAGGGAGGATCCGAGAAAAAAAAATCAAATGCTCGTTAACAATGCTCAACACCTAATTTTAGGCTTTTTTATATAAAAAATATTATTATATGCCTGATGCCTCGTATACCTGTTGCTGTCTAAAGTAGCCACTTGTATGCGCCACATTTCTTAAAGATTTAATGCAAGACTTTGGCTGGGTGTTGTCAACAACGTTATCAAATTACACTCTTGGATAATTATAATATTTATATAGGCATAAATTCCGTCCTCATGATACATAGATTTTATTTAAATTACCAAAAAACGCACACTTATCACAGAATGTTTATATTTAGACTTTGCTTTCGTAAAACTGTTCATTAATTCGTCGTAACAATTTGTTTTCTAAATATTTCGAGTACTCGACTTAGAAACTTTTCAGTGAACTTTCTTCCGACATAATCCTTTCTTTAAATTCGGTTATGTTAATTTCCTTTTCTACATTATCCGAACCCAGATTTATCCCAGGATCGGGGAGGTATCCGCACCAATTTTTTTTTATTAATTTAATTTTTCTAATAAAGTTTATATTTGTTGCATATACCCCTGTAAATTTAGCATAATAATGCTCACATTGTTTCTGTGGGAAAATAAGTTTCGGTTCGGAACAGTTGATCAACGAACGAACTTTTAGGAACAGAACCAGAATAAGTTAGAGTCAAACAAGAAAATTCCACCCGTCGCCCCATCCCCCTAGGCTGCCGTGGCGTCGCCACCGTAAAATATTGTTACTGCGGCGATGGCAGTAGCCGAATGGTCACGTGATAAGTACACTTGCTCTGAGTGAGCGGAATTCAATTCCGTTACTGCTTAAATACGGTGCTATGAACTATGCTAATAATAATAAACTATGTTAATTATTGTTAATTACGGTGCTGTTTCTTGTATTCTCTCTATCTTGTGACCTCCTCTGACGGTGTGGTGGTCCCGGAGTATAAACTGGAAGTTTATTTTATTTATTTCACATGAAAATGCCCCAGATTCATTTTTTCCACCGCATCACTGTACGAAAAGGTCCCGTTGATACTTAGTAGCCCTGTGAGCTGGCGCTTGGACGCAGTCGCTGTCAAGCTTCCATCTTAACACGGTCCTGATTAGATACACAGATACGTCTAATTTATATATATACTGTATAAAAATGTGCAACCTCGATATTGGCTTCAAAACGTATAACTCTACACTACGATCTTAAAATTAAACTGTCTTAAAACCATTTTGCGTCAGGTTTTGTAGGTCGGGAATCTCGTTTTAAAGCGGGCATAGATCCGTTGGAAAGGGTGCAGAGAAAGGCAGCAAAGGTTAATTGAAGGCATATAAGGGCATTTTTATCAAGACAGACTGGGATTCTGTAGATTGCTCTCTCTACAAACCAGATATCTTCCTGGTGACCTCACCGAAGTGTGTAAGGCTTTTAAAGTGTCAAGTAAACTAAATACTGATGGCATCTTTACTCTTTCTCAGATGAAACACGCAATGGGGGGGGGGGAAGGGTAGTAATTTAAATCGAAAACTAATGGTTACAGAATAGAAGTGAGAAATTTGCTTTCGGCCAAAGAATAATCCATCACTAGAATAAACTTCCACTTAAAAATTTAAAGAAAGAATTAGAAGGGATGGAAAATGAAGTGGATAAAAGTAAGGTTTTTTTTTTTCCCCCTATAAGCTTGCTTCATTGCATCATTTTAGGTAGCACAAATAAATAGCGAGCATAAATCTCAGAGGGATCAGTGAATTGATCAAATTAGAACAGAAATTTTGCTTTTCATAACTTTTTAACTTTTCTTTTTATATCATTTTAATTACAATCCCCAACCCCTAATCCATTTTTTGAAGCGATTAAAAATTGCAATTAAAATAGCTTGTTTCTTGTTTTCTTGATATATTCCTGTGATAACATATACTATTAAAGTTTTTAAAAACAGTATATGTATTATGGCTAACTATGTACGTAATGAAAGCGTTCTACAGCATTTACGGTCGATAAAAAGGAAAAATAAAGCGGCATTCTAAAGAACCTAATGGTTTAACAAAGTATAAAATAAAATGAAATAAAATTAATAAGTGGAACATGGAACTTTTATATATTTCTTGATAGAGTTTATATTGTGAGAAATCAAAAGTAAGAACAATTTTAAAAACACAATAAATTCAATTATGTACGTTTACATGATGTACCCAAAGTGTGTGTGACCAATATCAAGAGTGGCAGTATCCGAAAAAAACAGCTGCACTAGTCTCACGGGTTTCAGCGTTGCCTCCGATGTCTCACCTGCTGTGTTCCGTATCTTTAAGTTGATGGTAAATGCAACGGTATACAACTTTTGTCTTTTTTTGTCTCAAGAGCTAAGAACATGAAAAACAGTAAAAGCGACAGAGAGAGAGAATATGTGACACAAGCTTAACTACAGCTATTTGGAATCGATTACGTCAGTTATTACTTTTCAAAGTGAAAGAATATGTCAAGAGATCGGCGGATGTCAGATATGAAGCAAGCGAAGAAATAAATGCCGTAAATTTTTAATGTATTATTCGATAATTGTAGTTTAATCACTTAGTTACATCGATATATGCAGCGGAAGAAAATCCGAGTGAAAACAATGCCCAAAAATTGGCGACTCTTTGAAATACAAAGCAACACATCTACAGTTTTCATTTGTGTTGCTTTAGATACAGTAAATTTGGAGTCCGCGAAATTCTAAGCGACCGCTTATCCAGCTTATAGATCCGCTACTGACACAGGCTGATTTTTTTTTTTTTTTTTTTTTGTAACTCCCTCGGAGTAATCTCATCATAATACAAATATCTTTAAAACTCAAGAAAAGTGTTTAGTCTTATCTTTACGGACAAGTGAATATCTTCATGATCTTCTAGTAAGCTCTTTTTTTATGGGCTGTCTGCAAATCTTCGGACGGTTGGCAATCCTAGTGTCAGCATGTATGATTACACCTATTACTACTATTAAGCTTAGGTTATGTTATGTCATTATGTACTATAGACCCTACAGATTTTTTTCCCCCTTTAAATTATTTGGTATGTTTTTGATATGTTCTTGAATGTGTTGGCTTAAACTATTGTTAATTATTGTTTAATTTTTAGAGATATGAATTGATCTGCTTACAGTTATTATTACTGTGAAGTCGTTTTGTATTAATGTAACGGTCCCAGAATGTATTTCTACGGATAGTGGGAGAAATCTATATAATGATGATGATATACGTGACTGGCAACATTTGAAAATTAAGCTCAAATTCAGCTTGAATTTGTCCGGAATTTTTAAGAATTTTTTTTTATATGCACATATTATGAATACCACACAGCAACTTAATATCATAAAGACAAAATATTTGTTCCGATTTACTAAGGCTCTGGGGGGGGGGGAAGAACGGTCGCGCCAATTGTCCCCATCTAGATTTCGTTACTGTGTTACAGGTGATTTTTTACAAATAAATAAGTACATAAATATTCAAATATACCTTTGAATAGTAATTTATTTTTATTTTATTCCTTTGTTAATGTAACACCTACCATTTCATATGTTATTATTATCATTTTATTTATGTAAACTTCTCTACCGGGATATTGTCCTCATTTTTGGACGACAATAAACGATGTTATGTATGTATATAATTTATTATTATTATTTTTTTGTAAATATGTAATTTTTTTAAACATTAATTTAAAACAAATCGAGCAAAATATCAGAATTTAGGAGTCGCTGTTGTGCATATGTTGAGGGGATTTTTGGCGGTTTGTGGTGCTACTTTTTGGGCGGTTCCCAGTGAAACTTTTTTAAGTTAGAAATAATTGGATATATGTGCGGTGGTATGTAAAATTTATGTGTAGAGGCAGTAAAAAGCAAAGGAACTTCTCAGAATAGTGTGGCTTGACGGATGATAAGAGTAAAAGTAAGCGATCATTTTAATGTTTTGATTTTTTTAATAAAACACTACTGTTAAGCCTAATATATGCAGTTATATTTTATATTCTGCGCTGCCGAATCAGCAGTGGGAAGATATAACGGGATAATGTTATGTAATACCATTCGTAAATGGCAATTTAATTTTTACGAATAGCCCCAGAACTAGAAAAGTAATGTGGATGACAATGTGCTGTATTATAAATAACAGTGAGCCGAGATCTGGGCAATGAACGTCAACACAACGAAGAACAATTGCTAGTATTATCAGATAAAAAGACTAGGATTCATTTGTTAACTGGAACAACGAAACACACTGGCAGTTGAATCGTAACAGGAAATGAAGGCAGCATTGCAGATAACATGAGGGAGGATCCAGGCAATGACAGCAAGGATGGTTTGTCTTGTATTTCTTGACTTCGCAGTCTGTCAAAGATCAGTGAACACCATGCGCAGAATTGCCGATAAGGCTGTTAGCTAGATTGTTTATCACTTGGATGGGGTAGTTATGCGATTTGTGGACCTGTGCCGCAATTGTAGGCCACCTGCATCAAAGCTCCACAAATTGCATAATTTGCAGGTTAGAGCCACCACCCATTTTCACCTGCGATTCCATTCTGAGAGTGATTGCTGGGATGGAACAAAAAATGTTAAACCACATTACGAGCTACTGTATTCCCAGTACTTGGCGCCAAGCTGGGATTAAAAAAAACCTTTCGATATTCTTGGTGATTCCTTTCTACTTCTGACTCTCTCTCTCTCAGAGTAACTCTGGAATTTCTTTTGGCTGGTGTAGCATAACCCTCAGGCTTCCTTGCAACTTATGGCTAATAATAATATTACCTGAACACCTTCATAACTGTGAGTGGTTAATTTTATTTATATTTTTATTTATAATCGGTAACCGAAACATATTGTTAGATTACCTAATAATTATATAATTATTAGGTAATCTAACTATTGTATAACTTTATATAAAGTAACAACCTGACCGTTAGGCGTTAATTAGTCTTCTATTGCTGTATGTCTGACCGACGTCACATTTTAAAATTTTTCGGTAAATTTCTTTTTCATTTCGATATACTCTGAATTACTAAACAATCAGATTTTGTTTGGTGTTTTATAGATGCCCAGTCATCAAAAGCATCTTAACTTTCTTATAGGCAAATCCCATTTATCCAGGCGTAGCTACCATGTAGGCAGGCAAGGCAATTGTCTCCAGGTCCGGGCACTTTAGGGGCCCGGCATCTTTGGCCGTCTCCTCTTTTTGCAATCTTCATCAATTAAGTAGGGACCCGAACATGTTCTTTGCCTCCGGGCCAGAAAAAGGGTAGCTACGCTACTGTATTTATTCCATTTATATAGGCGTCTAATCTTGCCGTAGAGCGATTTCGTTGGCTAAATGTGAACAGCTATCGAAAACGCAGACTAGAGTTCTGGGTGTCGTCAGTCTGTGGGATTAGTAACCTTGAAAATTCTAAAAATATATTATAAAACGCTTTCTTTCTTCATTATTGGTTTTTTTTTTTTTTTTATTATTTTCGTTCGATATTTATTGAGTTTAGCAAATCAAAATTAACAGATTGCCATTTTCAATTCAGTAAAAAAACAAAATTATTTTTTTATAATCAAAACAAAAAGGTATATCCATCTGGTGAGTATGGGCTTGGCACACCCTGAGTCCTGAGCTGGATATCATCATTCTTCTCTTTCATGGTGATTTCCTTTTACTTCTGACTCTTGTTTTCTCTCTCTTTCTCTCGGGGTAATTCAGAAATTTTTTTTTTTTTTTTTTTTTTTTTGGCTGGTGCAGCATAAGCCTCAGGCTTCCTTGCACTATATGGCTAATAATAATAATAATCACACAGAAGCTGTGTGAGTGCCTCTGTTAAAATCGAGGATGTTAGTGACAAAAGTTTAATATGCATTTAATCTTTTCCTAAATATGAAGTTTTTTAGCCTGTTTTGCCTGTGCATTAAAGTTTTGAACAAAGCATGTACTGTTGAAAGTTGAAGTGTTGTTATTATTTTTAAGTTTTGAGCTAAATCCAGACCAGAACTTGTTCTGGTCTGGATTTAGCTCAAAACACAGGATATATAATGTTTGTGGATTGCTTATATTTTATAGTCTTCTTTTGCTGGTTGCAAACCTGATTTCTGCGCATTAAATCTTTAGCCTTGGCCTGACTTGGCCATGTTGATAAAAATGGTTCACAAGGACCTTGAACCAAGGCCTTTTCCATGTAGTAGAAGAGGAGATGTCATTGTCAGATACTGGCAAGGTTGATCCATAGGTAAAGGGGTGTTATGCTTGGCCCCCAAATCTAAAGGAGAGGAAAGCATTCTCAGTCCTACCAAGAGAGATCGAGTAGATATGTTATTAATTCTTGCATCTGGGTTCCTCTGAACTCTAGAACTTGGCCCAGATAGGTCAGGTGAAGGGACATAAACTTGAATCTACAAACATTGTATTTGAGTGTTTGTAGGTTGTAAATTTTTAGACATGCATTCGAAAGAAAATCTTCCCAAATATTGGAAGTTTAATTCTCTAAGTTTTAACTTGAGCTCTGAATAGATGGTGACTGGATTTGGATTCTGCACATCCTCTCAGAAGTTTAAAAATAAAGTGGCAGAATTATGGATTCTGGTTCAAATGAACAGTGTCAAAATGAGTAACCAACTTTAACCTACGAGCAGGCACAATCGAGCATGCAGCATCTACCAATACAGAAAAATGTGAATTTTGAAAGCCCCTTCCCATTTGCTTTCACCAGCTGGTAGTTGATTTTTGGAACTAACTTCCATCTGGCATTTGAATAAATTTAAGGAGGAACTAGATAAATTATTAAAGGGTTTGACAGGTGATGTAGGAAGTGTTCTTTTTTTTTTTTTTTTTGCCTATACTATATTAGCTACTGCTATTAATAATAATATTACTGCCATTATAAATACCGTTTTCAATTATTTCTTTCTATTTGTACCAAAATTTTGATTAGTGAATTCTGTACACCAGTGCATCCTCTGCTATGAGTTTAAAAACATGCCTGCAAAAGGGTTAAAGAAAAGAAATATGCAGCAGAAATTGTAGGTTGCTGTAATTGGGTTGTTATTGTTGTTGTTATTATTTAGGAGCATTAGCAACTAAGGCCATATTGCTCTGGGGATATACGGTGGTCACTTCCTGACCTTTCCGCATTCTCCGTATTTGTTGGCTCACGGGCTCGAACCCCGGTCTAATCAAGAAGCATGTGCTACGCACTGCTGCTCCTACCCACCTGGCTACGGAGGCGCCACTGCTGTAATTGGGAGTGGAGCGAGTTGTTGAGGGAGGAGTCATCAGTAACTGTTTTTGTTAACTGAATTATTGTTTTACAAATAGAATAATGGATCTGAGTCGAACTATGGATGTAATAAACAAATTTTTCCTAAGATATTTAAACTGTTTTTCTTCCATAGCTTAATCTCATCTATTTAGTATCATCATTTTGAGTTCTTTTACACCATTTTTTCCTGTCCTGGGTCAAATCTCCCTCTAACTCTGCAATCCTCTATTTCCCTTTCCATGATTTTCCCTCTATGTTCTCTTTGGTTGTCCCTGCATTGCTCTTGCTCTCTACCCAGAAATCCAGGATCCTACTTATTGTTTCATCTGGTTTTCTGGCTCTTGACTTGTCCAAATCTCAGTTTCCCCTTTTTTTATTTTATCCAGAGGTAATGCAGTCCCTAAGCTTCTTCTGTCATGCTGCTCATTTCTCACTTTATCCCATCTGTTAAAAAATTAATAAAATTATAATAATAAAAATTAAACTAAAACAATATTTATACTATTTACAATCCCACAAGTTAATTATCCAATTCTGCTTTCAGCTTAGCAGGAGGACTCATTGTCTGCATGTTAAGAGGCAGTTTGTTTCAGCATTTGACAACCCACTGCCTATAGGAAAACTTCAAGTGATTCAATCTTTTGTTATCCTTGAAATTTTATATTTGTGCCTGCTTTTTACTCAATCCCCTCAGTGCCTTATACACCTCAATTAGATCTTCCCTTAGATGTCTATTTGCCAAACTTTGCAGTCCACACCTTCTAAGCATCATTTTGCACTCAACACCCAATCCCTGTGTAGTGATTTATATCTTTTATAGCTAAAAGATATAAATAATTACACAGGGAAGAAACCCAAGTAGCAGAACCCTGACGTGTTCTTAACTTCAATCTATTTATAAACACTTCTTTCTCTTGTAACATTTGCATCCTTGTACATATCTTGAACAATTTGATTACAATCTCCCAGTAGTAATACTCTCCATAACACCTCTCCTGGAACCCAATCATATGTCTTTTAGAAGTTAATAAAAAAAAGGCAAGTCTTTTTTTTCCTCTTATTTCTGTACTTTTCCATCAAATGTCTCATATGAAACATTGTTCCCTAGTGGGATGTAAATTGGTTTTGAAATGTTGCTGTATCATAAAATGCATAATTACAGATTTTTATTCCTGAAAATTAATTTCACCTAATTTTTAATCTCTTTATTTATGCTGACTAGAATGTTTATTTTTGCAGTACTTCTTGGCCTGTAATTTATATGTGTTATGTAAGATTGCAGATGTAGGTGTGCATCTGAAATCTTAACTTAACCAGTGGGCAGGTTAAGATGGGCAGGAACATTGTTTCTGAAACTTATTTCATTTTATACACTAATGATCTCTTAACACTTTCACTGCTGGCTTTTCTGATGACGTTTTTGACCCAGAAACCACAGGATTGAGCCAATCTGGATTGAAAATGGCCAAAACATTTTTGGGATTTCTTCTCACTATGACTGAATTAATCAATCCCAGTGATGAAGGTTGCTTGACAAAAATATTTGGTTTTTATTCTGTCAAAATGGAATAAAAAGTTGTAAGATTAGGGTGATTTTCCCACTTAGTGAATTAAAATCCAAAGCTGTATATTTATCAGGAAACAGTGAATCTGTTTAAGCATTTATTTTATATATAGTACAGATATTTAATTTTATATAATGTTATTGCCTAATATTCTGAATATGTAAGAAGTGCTTGTGGTCAATACAGTTGAGATATATGCAGGGGTGTAGCGGAGGGGCAGAATAATTTTGATAAGTAATCAAAAGCTGAAGTTATGTGTTTTTTGCTTGAAAAAGTGCCTCATTCACTCTTTGTTTTTCAAGTAAATAGTGATTAAAATTAAGATTATCACATTATCACTTAGAGTGCATCTTCTTGAACATTACTGTTTCTTCCTATAATAGCAGCTTAACTATTGCTTTATACAAAAGGGATATAGATTTCTTGGAAAGTGTGCTGAGAAGAGCAAGAAGATTTGCTAGTGGCACAAGAGGATATTCTTACCAAAAGAAAAGAACAGAATTTTGTAATTTCAGTATCTGAAAACTAGGAATCCATGTGGGGGACCTAATTGATGTGTTCATCAATTAGGTCCCCCACATGACAGAATGATGATAGCATCTTTACATTACACACACACACACACACACACACACACACACGTATGTGCAACATAATTTTAAATTGAAAAAGGATGGTCACTGAACAGACTGTTGGAAAATTTCCTTTACTCAGAGAGTAATTGATCGTTGGAATAAAGTTTTAGCTAATGTTGTATATGTAGGTAGGCAGAATACATTTATCAGTTTAATTGAATTAATTTAAAAGTTTTATTATTCTTTATCTTCTTATTATTATTATTATTGTGCTGATGCTCTGTAAGCTTGCCTCCTTACATCATTACCATTATTAATATTACTGTGAAGATTGAACAGCATTTTATTTTCATGAATCTTCACTAACTCATATTACTTAATATAATATAGAATTTCTTAACTTAAAATATGGACTTACAATTTTTGACTTGGTGTATTTTGGCTTCAGCAGCCAATGTGCCATAAAACATTAAAAAAAAAATAACCGAAATAGCTTTGATATGTACACACTGCAATACTGCATTTATAATTAAAGGCATAGCTTTTTATATAATTAAATAAAATTAAAGATATTTGAAACTAGTAATTTTTATTTTTTGATTAAAAAACATATGATAACTCTTTTTATTTATTCCCGATATTCCAATATTTTATTATTTTTTTTTTTCACAAGCAACAAGAATCAAGTCCAAGTAAGTCAGCTAAAGAAATAGCAGCTGTAACAATAAAATGATTTTGAAAATTGTAGGCTTCTTAAACATTTTGTTTAAGAAGCCTACAATTTTCAAAGTCAGGAAAGTTGGCCATATATGTGGGAAAGATGCTTTTTAATGCACTGCACTGCACTGAGAATAAAATATATCTCAGTTGGATGAGTGGCATCCATGACCACTGAATGGCCACAGGGATTGGCAGGCTTTTTACACATTTATATTCAGGTGTATTCAGGATACACATTAAGAATATCACATTAACATTCAGATTGAATTCCTGTACACAATGTATAAGAGATAAGCACTTTAGAGATTATTAGTGTATACAATAAAATAAGTTATGTACAATTTCTGCAGGTGCAAGGCAGGAAAGAAATTTGGTTTTGTTCCCATGACATTTTTTTGAATTATTGAACTTGTTTTTTAAGAAGTCCACAGAATACAAAAAAATGTCATGAGAACAAAACCAAAGTTGTGTTTAGATCCTATCCAGTTTAAATCAGTCTCAATTTAGGCATAAGCCAAATGAGTTATTGCTTGGCCTAAGTCTTGCTGCTTCCTTTTGTGAGGATAAAATTGACACTTGAGGAGGCCCCGAAATATGTAATTACATATTTCCGGGCCTCCTCAAGTGTTTTAATGGAAGGTCTCCTTATGTACATAATGTGATCATGTAACCAGCAGTTCAGTACCTGATGTTACAGATTATCCCATACAAGATAGTACAGTGGTGGCTGTGCCACCTATATCCTGTGGTGTGGGTAGCATAGCTGTACCAAGGTTCTGAAATCAGAGTGAGGGCCAATGAAGAAACACAACAGAATCCAAGCTCATGCTATATCACTGAGATAGTATAAACATATTAAATACAGTATAAAATACTAAATGCAAATACAATGCATAAATAAAAATCCATATGATAATAATAAAATGCATTAAAACATATTAAAAATGTTAATACAGATAAAAATACATTATTCCGACAAATATCTGTCCAGTGATATCATTAAAAATAAAAAAAAAACTTCCCTTATGAATATGTAAACAAACTCTGTGTATTTATTTGTAAATATATATAAAATATGAGTATGTTAATCCTAAAATGTATTTTACAGAAAGAATAGCTTGTGAGCTGGGAACCTAGCCCTCCCTTTTCTCATAGCTTTATAATCATGCCATTTGTAGCTTTTGTCAGGAATATTACAAATGCCATTTGTAACTTCTTCAGGAATATAATATCCTCACACGGTGAGGTCCTGGTGTGTAAGAGGTAATGAGTTGTTTGAAGTCAAGCTCACAAAGTATTTATATTATTTATTAATTAACAGCATGATGGTCTCGTCCTGTGACAGCATGATGCTTCAGGAATACTATATACTCCTTATGGAATAAAAGTAAACCAATGAAAAAATATTAAAACGATAGAAGTGAAGAAAAAAAGATTAATTTTAGAATTGATTATGGAGATTGAATTTTGCTAAGTCTGCTAAATGACAATATATTTAAAATTATTAATATCTTTGGCTTAAACCTTATTTGGTTCATAGTTTTTTTTATATATTATTATGAAATATATTTAATTTGGCATATACTGTATATTTATATATTTCTTTTTATCCTCTCCTTTAGTCTTGTTAGGAATGTTTGCAAATATGAAGTTCCTGTTGTTTTTAGAATTTCTGTCCATCCATGTGGTTCAAGTCCTAGTGAACAGATTTTCATTGAATTTTCTGTTTGGCTATTGTATAAAGATTTGTTGAGCCATTCCAAATTTTATTAAAGTCTGATAAATATAAATCCAATAATTCTTTTTTTTAAATGTATCTCAAGCATTTACATGAAAGTATATTTGGGATACTTTGGCATTCCTCTCTAATATGACTAATTCTTCCTTAAATTTGTTTAAACTACTCATCTACATAACACCAAATGGAAGTTTGTTCCAACAATCAGCTGCCTGCTGGCTGCAAGCAAATTTCTGCACATCTATCCTGTAACCATCCTTTATAAATTTAATATATGTCCCCTTATGTGTGTTGTCTAAGAAAGGGTAAAGATGTCCTTAGTATTCAGTTTACTTCATTCAAAGCCATAAACACTTCCAGATCTCTTTTTTTCCCTTCACTAATCTCATTGCCCTTGTGTGCACCTGTTCCAACAGATTTGCATCCTTCCTAAAATGAGGTTTCCAGATACTTAATTTACAATTGCAAGATACTATACTACATTTGTCGATGTCAAACTTCAATTGCTACTTCTCAGCCTATGTGCCTAATATTATTCAGGTGTAGGTACGCTTGAATAATATATTTTCTGTTTGTTGCCTTCATCAGAATTGGTTTGTAGAATAAGCATATAATCTAAACATAGAGAGAGAAAGAGAGAGAGAGGGGGGGAGGGAGAAAACTGAGCTACTCTTTCTCAAAGAGTGATTAACTACCACGGTGTGAAAAAAGCATTTAAAAATTTTTCCTGTCTCAACGGAATTAGAGCCAAGAATGTGGAAGAGGCTATTGTAACTGCTGTGTTAATTGCACAGGTAAATTATTATTATCTATCTATACATTAAGAAAGTTTTCTTCCTAGAGATTGAGCCAATGGGAGAAGAGGGCAGTGCAATTATGTCACTACAAATTCACAGGTAAATAATTATATTGTTGTCTTCCATCGAAAGACAACTGCTTCCATAAACATTCACCAACTTCGTGCACTTGCCTCACTGTCTAAAACGTAATCACGCCTGGCATCATTTGATGTTCCATTGTAATGTCAGCTAATGAAGGGACCCGATACAGTTTGTATATTTGTAAATAGTTTAGTATTTTGTAAATATTTTAATCCTACTCTTGTGGATGCAATAATATACCTCATGCAGTATGGAACCCGAAGCAAAAGGCCTTTTCCTAAGTGACCTATGTAAACACAGGTAAATAATTACATAGTGATATTTATTCCACCTTGAGAATACCACGTGGTAGGGTGGCCAGTGGGAGAAGAAGGATGCAGGTGACATACAAGTGGTGGGGCAATTGCGTCACTACGGCACAGGTAAATAATTACATGGGACATTTCCTGATTAGATATCAATCAGTGTGTTTCGACAGGTGTGTCTTTTACATAGAAAAGATTTGACTTACTCTGTCATACCTCTACATTTTACATAGAAACATGTGTGCTGGGGTTGGCGAGCGAAGTGAGCAGGGGCGAAGCCACCTAGTTATTATTATTTAATTTATTGCATATGCTTCACCCCTGAACAACCAGTATGGTGCCTATATACATTTAGCATTAGCATTAGTAGAGGCATATGATGCAAGAAAGCAAGCTTATGCAGCATCAGCCAAAAAAAAAAAAAAAAACCTTCCACTTCATCCCTCCGTTCGTTCAAAATACCTGTCCAGCTGAGCCTTAAATTTATTTAAGTTATCAACCTCCACAACAAGGGATGGAAGTCTGTTTCACCAACTAACTACTCGCTGGCTAAAGGCAAATTTCCACACATCTATCCTATATCTGTCTTTCCTCAATTTGAATTTATGCCCTCTCAGGTGATTATTCTGAGCAAGAGGAAGAATCCCATCAGCATTGAGCATGCTCAAACCATTCAAGGCTTTATACACCTCTATTAGATCACCTCACCGGTGCCTAGTCTCCAGACACTGTAATTTGCAAAACTTAAGCCTTTCTTCGTAAGAGCAACCCTTTGTTCCATTCACTAATCTTGTTGCCCTTCTCTGTACTCGTTCCAACAGCTCTACATCCTTCTTGAAATGAGGGCTTCAGCCTGTATACAGTACTCAAGGTGTGGCCTGACTATTACCTTATACTCCTTATCCCTGCTAGAAAAATTCTTGTATATCATTGACAAGACACCATGATCTACTCTTGCAGCCTGTCTGCACTGCTCAGAGAACTTCTTATCTGCCTGAACAATTACCCCCAGGTCCTTCTCATTTGTCATTACAAAGTCTACTGTAATGTCATTTGTACATAACAATAGACTTTCGAAATAACGGCACCTTCGAGGATTTAAAGTGCCGTTATTTAGAAACAATGAGGCCAAATAATAAATAGAGAGATTAAGAAAGCAATTTTATTAACTGCACATAAAAAAACAAACATGTTGACTATCCAATGTTATATTCTGCCATTACACCTTTGCTACCCTCATTCTATTTTCTTTATTATATCAATTTTAGCTGCATGGTAGCACAGTGATATTGTCACCATCCTTCTAACACTGGGGGATAAGGTCCAAGTTCGAATCCCATTGATAACGCAATGAACTTTTATAGGCTTTTTCACTCCATGGCTGAGTTAGTGGGTCTCAGGTGTAGATAGCAAGGTTTTTCCCCAGAAACCGGGAATTTTTGTCCAGTAAAACAATCAAATCGAGCAGAGAACACATGGGTAAGTAGTATCGGGATACCGCCTGAACTGATTTGACCCCAAATCCTTTGCAAAGGGGTGGGGTACACATGGGAGGGTGGAAAAAATCGGTTAATATTTTTCTGGTATTGGTTTGTTTTTCTCTCAACAGAGATGGTGTTAGTTGTAATTTCAGAATTTAATTTTCAGATTATTATTATTATTATTTTTTTTACCCTTGGAAGGTAGGTGCGAATTCTGGTCATCATGCTTGGTGAGCGCGTTTCCCCCCGTTAGATTTGGGTTAGATGTAGCTTTTGAATGTATCGGTTGTGACGTCATAATGAATAATTTCAGCAATAATTATGTGGCAATGCATTCTGGTGTTAATAGGGACTGTGTATTTTGGGGATGTTTATGCTGTTGGAGAGGGCCACCGCGTCACAGATGCGGCACCTTGTGTGCGGGATGAAAATCTTTTTTTTTTTTTTTTGAAAGATTAATAGGAAAGGTGTATATTGGGGATGCTTATGCTGTGTGGGGGGGACGCCGTATCCGTCGCCCGTCCGAACCACCGCAGCACGACACCGCCGGCCGCTCGCCCGAACCTCCGCCGCCCGGCCCAGTGTCGGCGACGTGGTACCTTGGGTGCGGAATGAAAAATTTTTTTTTTTCTGAAAGATAAATTCCTTGTTGTTACCAACTATTGCTGAGACCTGAAAATAAAATCCGTATTCTTCAAGTTTTTTCCTTCCAAAGTTCCATTTGTTCTTGAAAAAAAAACTGAAAATTTAACCTGTGTGTTTCATTGGAGTTTATCAAATTTATCTGCAATGTTGATGTGTTAAACCTATTCCAAATTAAAATTTAGCATTTTGTAAAAGGTTATTACCTATTCTTGAAAAGCTGAAAATTAAACTTGTGTGTACCTCTGCTAACCCTTTGACTACAGCTTTGAGAGATACTAGATAGAATTTCTCCTTTTTGTAAAATTCTGGTGTTCATTTTTTTTTTTTTTTTTTTGTGTGTGTGTGCAGGACCGATAATTGAATTTAAGGCGAACCATCATACGGCTTGCCAGAAACATCAGAACGGTGAATATCTCTCTTGATGTTGAAGAATTATTCATCAAGAGTGGCAGTGAGAGTAATGTTGTGAAATATTGTTTGGATGTCGACATAAAGCGTTATTAAAACAAATCTGATTCAGATATGGTCTCGAATGCCTTTTAAAATAGCTGCTTGGACAGCAAATCTGGAAGGTCCCGGAAAGTTACACCTGTAAAAAAATGAAGCCAGTTTTATTTATTGATCATAAAACATAGTGAATATTTATCTTAATTTTATCGCCAAATATTTTAAAAGTAATACACCGATGAGCCAAAATATTATAACCAGCGAGTCGTTAAGCAAATCGAAACAACTGCAGGTGAACGACAGCGCGTGCGCCGTTCAGGACACGATATAAAAACACCTGATACCGAGCTCCGTTAATCAGTGTTACTCTCGTTCTTCAGATGGGAAAGGTAGCGGACTTAAGCGAGTTTTGACAAAGGCCAAAATTGTAATGGGCAAACTACTGGGTCAGAGCATATCCAAAAGGGCATGGCCACACTTATCAGATATGGTAAGTGTGTCCAAATATGCCTTACAATGCCTTAACATTGGGGATTATGACCTCCCTCTACAGTGTATTGTTCAATAAATCATCGATAATACATCATGGGCTTTTTCGGGCCGCCTTTTCTTCCTCTACTGCTTTTAATTGAACCCCATCAAGTGTATTAGTTATTTTGGGGTTGCTGTTCCCTAAGCGACCAAAAAAAAAAACCAAAAACTAAACTATTATATTTAGGCCACCCAAATAATTAAATTATCTTTGTCTTATGTCTGTTAATTGCGTGTGTTCTATGGTCGATTTGTCTGTTTGATGGATGAAAAACTCCAGTTTTTGGGGGGAAAAACTTTGCTATCTACGCCTGAGACCGACTAACTCAGCCACGGAGTAAAAAGAGCATATTAAAGTTCTTCGCGTCATCGACGGGATTCAAACCCGGGCCTTTTCCACCTTGTGTAGGGAGGACGGTGACGATACCACCGTGCTCCCCAAGTGACTCAGCATTTGCTGCATAAAAACATAACCGCGTTTTTTTTTTTTTTTTTTTTTTAACCATTCTTGAAGCCTGTTCAAGTCATACTGAAGGAGCGCTGCCGGTGGCACTTATCTTTAACGACTCCCAATCTTTACATGGTCTATAAATTTTGACATCACGCCCCTCCATCGGTGTCGTTTATGAAAATCAGAAACAACAGTGGTCCAAGAACTGATCCTGGGGAACTCACTTGTGATATTACACCAATCAAGGCAATATCGATTAATCTCAACCCTCTGCCCTGCAGCTTCCCTGCAATCTATCTTAGAATCTCTCTAATAAACCTAGTATGTTCCAACTTATACAGTAACCTCCCATGAAAGACCGAGTCAAATGCCTTGCTGAAATCCAAATAAACTGTCGAAATTGTTCTCTCTATGTATATATCCGTGAGTAACTGTGTAAAAATAGCTTACCAGTTTAGTTAAACATGATTTTCTCTTAACATCATTGTCTCTAAAATTTTCCTACCATTGAAGTCAGACTAACCGGTTTGTAGTTACTGACTTCTCTCTTAAAACCATCTTTTATGTATTGGCAATACGTTGGAACTTCTCCAATCCACAGTAATCTCTCCCTAGTCCAATAATAACCTAATAATTAACCTGAATGGTTCAATACACTCTCCGCCCGCTTCACTGAAAATTACTGGGTATATATGCCATCAACTCCAAGACAATATCGATTGCGTGTGTTATATGGTCGATTTGTCTACTTGCCTTTAGGCGCGAAAGTTTTTCTAATAAATAGTCATCTGAAATTTTGAAATCACTAATTTCATATATCTCAGCTCTCTCTCTCTCTCGCACAGCCTCTTCTCAGCATGAAGGGCCTGTCGTCAGTAAAGACCGATGCGAAGTACCTATTCAGTTCGTCAGCAGCAGCATCAGCTGGATTATCTAAGACTTACCACACCCCGTACGCAATGGTCCTGTTTGATTCGTTTTTTTTCTTTGTATTCACATAGATGAAAAACTCTTTTCTTTCTTGGACTTGCCTCCCTAACCTTATCTGGGGTACTATTACAAATCAGTTTGTAGCTGTGGCGAGCTTAGCTTCAGTACTTTTGCTCGCTCTGTAACTTCCCCATGCTCTCTTTTTTCTTCTCTGTTAGACTGGCCTGCTTATATTCGTCCATCTAGGGACCCTGCTATATTTTCTTAATGGCATATATTCCTAACTAATGGTTTGCTTTCATGGCTTCTAATGGAATGTAATGGTTTGCTTTCGTGGCTTCTGTGGTTACTGCTTTAAAGATATTTCATAATTTTAATGGATTCGCCCTCCCTCTGCAATCTGCCCAATTAATACACGTAGATGCCACATAGTAACTTAAACTGTCAAAGTCCACTCTTCTGAAATTAAAATCCATGGCTTCTGAAATTAAAACCTATTTAACTACTGCAACATCTTTCTTCAGCTTCCATCTAACAACTCCATGATCACTGCCTGCCAATAGTCCTGTATTCTTAAGTCCTGTGATATAATCTGATTCGTGAGTAATAATGAAGCCTAGAATATTCTAGGCAGGCAGATATAAAGTTGTCTGAGCAGTGCAGACGGGCTGCAAGAATAGCTCATGGTGTCTTATCAATGATATACAGGAATTTTTCTAGCAGGGATAGGGAGGTGATTATTCCCTTGTATAAGGCAATGGTCAGGCCACACCTTGAGTACTATATACAGGTCTGGAGGCCTCATTTCAAGAAGGATGTAGAGCTGCTGGAACGAGTACAGAGAAGGGCAACAAGATTAGTGAATGGAACAAAGGGCTGTCCTTACGACGAAAGGCTTAAGTTTTGCAAATTACAGTGTCTGGAGACTAGGCACCGGCGAGGTGATCTGATAGAGGTGTATAAAGCCTTGAATGGTTTGAGCATGCTCAATGCTGATGGGATTCTGCCTCTTGCTCAGAATAATCACCTGAGAGGGCATAAATTCAAATTGAGGAAAGACAGATGTAAGATATATGTGCGAAAATTTGCCTTTAGTCAGCTGGTAGTTGGTTGGTGGAACAGATTCCCATCCCTCGTTGTGGAGGTTGATAGCCTAAATAAATTTAAAGCTCAGCTGGACAGGTATTTCGAACGAACGGAGGGGTGAAGTGGAAGTTTTTTTTTTTTTTTTTTTTTGGCTGATGCTGCATAAGCTTGCTTTCTTGCATCATATGCTTATGCTTATCCATAGTATTTTTCCTAATATGCTGGCAAATAATAATCATCTAGTTTGTTTGAAGATTATTTTTCCCATGGTGAGTATCCCTCACACTTCCATTCAGTTAGGGGAAGATTGAAGGCACCCATAATAAGATATTCATATTTACCCATTCCATCTGCATATAGTGTTCATACTCGTCATACTGTGCACAATCCTGTGGTCTGGCCTGATGTAGCCGAGTGGTCAGGGGCGCGAGTGCAGTAGCACGCGCTCTTTGAGTGGACCGGTGACCGTGACTGCTAAATACGATTAACATTTGTATTGAATGATTTATTGTAAACTCCACTGACCTGGTAGTCGTGCCTGAGTATAAACAAGAACATTACTCCCACTCTCATTATACTTTTGCTACCAACGAACTCGGGGCTTAGAGGGGAACAGGTATCCTGTGTGTTATCAGACACTCAGCCTAAAACACTGATGGATCCAATATCTCTCTATTACAGAAGATTTAGGAGAAGTCCGGTTGGCCTGCCTCCCTAAAATCCACTCATGCACACCTCGATGGTAAGCCCTGTTACGTCACTTAGGTGGCAACGAACGTGTAGAGTGGTTCTCTTTCAAGACGCCTGGTCAGCGTGAAGAGGAAAAGACCAAACCCTCCAGCAATGAGAGCACAACAATACAAATGGCCCTCAGTCCCCAGCAGCTTTCACTCTCCCTCTTACGGCAGCGAGAGGATCAGAGTGGAAGCAGAGGGTGCTAAGAATCTCTGGGTACGACCAGGCTGCCATGCACGGAAATTGAACTTGGCCTGTTATAACGTACGATCACTCATCGGTGAAGACAGGATATTAGAGCTGGAAAAGGAATTAGGAAATGTGAATTGGAATATCATCGGTTTGGCTGAAACAAGAAGAAATGAATCACTTATAAGTTTATCAAGTGGAAATCTGCTGTACACCAATGGAAACAGTGAAAGGAGTGAAGGTGGAGTTGGGTTTCTGGTCTATAAAGATTTTAAAAACAACATTTTGGAATTCAAAAGTACATCACCAAGGGTGTCAAGACTAATACTCAAGATTTCTAAGAGGTACAAGCTAAAGATTATAATGATTTATGCACCAACATCGAGCCATGATGATGAAGAGGTTGAAGAAATGTACACTGAAATTGAGAGTCTTCTAGATGAGCAGAAAACCCACTACACTATTATTATGGGGAACTTCAATGCTAAGGTTGGAAAAAGGCAAAACAGCGCAGAAAGAGGAACTATAGGAAATTTTGGAATTGGTGAAAGAAATAAAAGAGGTGAAAGACTTGTGGAATTTGCAAAATCTCAAGGAATGTCAGTAATGAACACTTTTTTCAAGAAAAGGGTCAACAGAAAGTGGACATGGAAGAGTCCAAATGGATTAACAACTAATGAAATCGACTTCATCCTCGCTAACAAAAGATATATTGTGAATGATGTTACCGTCCTGAATAAGGTAAATGTTGGAAGTGATCACAGAATGGTAAGATGTACACTTGATATAGATGTAGGAAAGGAAAGGAAAAAACTTACTCGAGTAAATAATACAAAGGTCTTTGAAATAACAGAGGAGGAGAAAAAGCAGTATGTACTGGAACTTAAGAACAAGTTTGAGCTTCTGCAGACTGCTCAGGACCAAGATATCGACGAGGAATATTACAACTTTCTGAAAGCGATAAAGCCCAAGAAACCTATAGGGAAACAGAAATCCAAAGAAGAAAAAATTAGTCAAGAAACACTTGTCATGATGAACCAAAGACGACAAATGAAGAGCAAGAAAAACACTGACAGGGAGAAAATTGAGTATACTGAGTTATGCAAAGCCATTAGAAAGAGACTCAGAGAGGACATAAGAAGATTTAACACAAGAAAAGTAGAACAAGCATTAAGGGAAAACAAAGGATTTAAATCAGCAGCCATGAGCAGTAATACAGAAAGACAAATGATACTGAAACTGAAGAATAGCAATGGTGTACTTATAAACAGCAGAGAAGGCATAATTCAAATAGCAGAAGACTACTATAGAGAATTATACAAGGAGCGAAGGAATGATACCAGCAGTGGGGAAGATGGATTGCAAAGTAGCAACACATACGACATACCCGATATTCTTCCTGATGAGGTAGAACATGCATTGAAGAAAATGAAGAATCGGAAAGCCCCGGGGGAAGATGAAGTTACTGTAGAGTTGTTAAAATTGGGAGGAAGAGACATAACAAAAACTGGCAAGGCTCTTCACAAAGTGCATTAGAAAAGGTGTGATGCCTAAGCAGTGGAATAATGCAATCATAGTTTTGCTGCATAAGAAAGGAGATAAATCAGAAATTGGAAATTATAGACCAATTAGCTTGTTATCCCATATCTACAAGTTGTTCACAAGGGTCATTACTAACAGATTAGAAAGAATATTTGATGAGAATCAACCGAAAGAGCAAGCTGGCTTTAGGACAGGATTCTCAACTATGGATCACCTTCACGTAATATCACAGCTAATGGAGAAGCAAATGAATATAAAACACCATTATGCCTGGCATTTGTGGATTATGAAAAGGCATTTGACTCCATACAGCATAAGTCAAGGCACTGGAAAGACAAGGCATAGATACTCCATATATTATGATTTTGAAGAAAATATATGAGAGTGCTACCTCCTTTATTAGACTAGACAAAGACAGTAGGAAATTTAAAATCGAGAAAGGAGTTCGACAAGGAGACACAATATCTCCGAAGCTGTTTACTGCTGCCCTTGAGGAAGCTTTCAGAAGATTAGACTGGTCGCAGAAAGGAGTCAATGTGAACGGAGAGTACCTAAACCATTTACGATTTGCAGATGACATTGTGGTCATAAGCCACGATCCCAAAGAATTAGAGGAAAATCTTAATCAGTTATGCACAGTTAGTAAGGATTTTGGACTAAAGATGAATATGGCTAAAACAAAAGTAATGATGAACAAGTATGCCACGGAAAGGGACATAATGATTGAAGGAGCAGTAATTGAAAAGGTGGAGTCATATACTTATCTGGGACAAGTTATTAGCTGTAATAATGATAAACGGCTGGAAGTCAAGAGGAGAATAAATTTTGGATGGATAGCATTCAGGAAATATAGTCACATACTGAAGAGCAATATCCCAGTTTGTCTGAAACGTAAAATAATGAATCAATGTATACTCCCCACCATGACTTATGGAAGTGAAACTTGGGCACTCACCAATAGAATGGAAGAGAAGCTAAGAACTACACAGCGAAGAATGGAACGAATTATATTGGGAATCAGACTGTTAGATAAGAAGAGAAACACATGGATTAGGCAGAAAACTCAAGTAAAGGACATTCTTATCAAAACTAAAGAACTAAAATGGTCTTGGGCAGGACACATAGCTAGAAGACATGATGACAGATGGACTAAGAAAATAACAGAATGGTACCCAAGAGGAGCTAGAAGAAAACCTGGAAGACAAAGGCGGAGATGGATAGATGAAATTCATGAGTTTTTGAGTAGTAAATGGATGGCCAGTGCTCAAAACAGAAGGAACTGGAAAGTTGCTGGAGAGGCCTTCAACCTGCAGTGGATTGAAAATGGCTGATGATGATGACCAACGAACTCAGACCGCACAGATTCTCTGCTGGCAGGCGTAGCCTTCGCATGTAGCACAATTTGCAGAATGAAGCCTTTCTTGGTAAGAGCGTCCCTTTGTTCTCCTCAGCAGTCTCATTGCCCTTCTCTGTACCCATTCCAGCAGCTCTACATCCTTTCTAAAATGAAGCCTCCAGATATATACAGTACTCAAAATGCGGCCTAACCATTGCTTTTTACAATGTGATAATCACTTCCTTGTTCCTGCTAGCAAAGTTGCTGTATATCATTGATCCCTGCACGGCTCACTTCATATCTTACTGCGCAATTATCCAGGTCTTTTTCATGTGATTACAGGTATTTCAAAACTGTATTCCTCGAAGTTAATAGGCATACGCACTGAGCAAATGTTCCAGCATGATGAAAAGAACCGTACAGTCCGCTAAGACAAGGACGTATTTGGGGGAAGCATATTCCACCCTTAATTATGCCTATAAGTGTATGCGTTATAAGTGTTCCAAGGTAGTGTTCCATAAAAAATACTCAAAATTTGGTCATCATGGCCCCCCTTACGATAATACCTGGATATGGTTTAGTGTAAAAACACTAAGGCACTTGTGCAGTGTGCGGAGGGGTTACAGAAAATGTGCTGCAAGAGCCAACAGCATCAGATGTGGGTTTCTCTCAATTTCCTATGCTGCTGCTACTACTACTACTACTACTACTTTAACATCCTGAACATCAGTCAGCTCCTAGCAAAGAGTATAAAATCCAATAAATGTCTTAATAAACGATATATGACATGTCCAGCGATGGCTAGTAGAAAGAGGAAGCAGTAAAAATGGTATTCTCTTTTGCAGATTAATATATTTGTTTATGTAATGTGGGCCTGGCTCAATACGTGAGAAACTACAATAGAAGAGACATAAAATACAATTGCCTGTGGCTATCGCACCAAATACATACAAGTGGAAAAAAAAAAAAAAAAAGTAATAGAACAGAATTTTATATTTTCGCACTGCAGAAATGAAATATTAAAACACCACGGACTATATATTTTCTACATATTTTAAATATTTGCTTTATTTATTTTAAATTTACTTAGTGAATCTACATTATGGTAAAAGAGCAGATTTTTAAAGTTAATTATGTCTGTGATCAATAGATGGCAGCAGTTACTAGCTGAATGAAAGGTGAAGTCAGTTCGACACAGTACAGTATAAAATTTTAATTCGCCAATATAAAAAGGAAGAATTCCTAAGGTAAATTCTTCTAAGGAAGAATTTGCCGTAGGAATCTGTATTTAAAAAAATGGTTTGTTGAATAAAGCCGCTGAATTCTATTTGAATTATGGTTTTTCCGCACTTGGTTTTTTCGTAGGCCTTAAAAACTTCGTTAGCCCAAGGGAAAAGATGGCCCTGATTGCTAGATTACACTTAGTACTGCGCCCAAGTATGGAGACCGCGCCTTAAACAAAAAAAAAAAAAAACAAAAAAAAAACTTTGCTTATCAAGCGAGTTGCCCGTCCAAATACGGGCAAATCGCTCGATAAGAACTGCAAAAGGGTACCCTTATGAGGAAAGACTTCGAATATGTGGGCTGTTGAGCTGGTAACTGGGCACTTTACTAGGGGTATGGTTGAGGTTTATAAGGCATTGAGAAGGGATAATTGTGGCGTGTGTTAAATGCTAAAGCAATTAACACCATGAGGCGTCAGTGTATTGTGTCTGTGAACTCGTCTGTGGTCGATTTGCTTGTTTGCTGGAGAAAACGCGAGTTTCCCGAAAAAAAAAAATAATAAATTAAATAATAAAACAAACAAAAAAAAAAAAAAAATATATATATATATATATATATATATATATATATATGCTAATGCGACCCTCACCTGAGACCAACAAACTCAATCGCGTTATAAAAAAAAAAAAGCCCATGAAAACCCATAGTACCATTGGATTCGAACCCAAGCATTTTCCATCAAGTGGGGCTAGGACGGTGATTATACACTGATGAGCCAAAATATTATGACCACCTACCTAATATGACGTTGGTCCTCCACGTGCAGCCAAAACAGCTCGTATCCGGTGAGGCATGGACGCTGCAAGATTTCTAAATGTGTTTTGTGGTATCTGGTATCAACACAAAACAGATGCTTGTTGGGATTGATGTCTGACGGATTTGGAGACAAGGGCAATACCTGGAAATCTTCCTTATGGTCCAACAACCAGGCTCGAACAATCTGGGCGGTGTGGCATGGTGCATTATCCTGCTGAAAGACGGCACCGCCAGAGAAGAACACTGTTGTCATGAAAGGATGTACCTGGTCAGCAATGATGTTTAGATAAGTGGTAGACGTCAGAGTGCCCGGCCCATGGATGACTGGACCCAGGGTATCCCAGCAGAATATTGCCCAAATCATAACACCGCTGCCACTGGCTTGTTTTCGTCCCATGGTGCATCCAGGCACAATCACTTCCCCATGTAAACAACGTACACGTACCCGGCGGTCCGCATGGTGCAACAGGAAACGTGATTCATCGGACTAGACGACCTTCCAATCACTCAAGGTCCAGTTTCGATGCTAGTATGCCCATTTACGGCGCTGTCGCCGGTGAACCGTGGCTAGCATGGGCACTTGGAGCAGCCTGCGGCTACGCAGCCCCATTTTCAGCAGGGTTCAACGTACTGTATGTTGTGACACATTACTCCCGTCACCAGCATTCTAATTACCAGCGAGTTGCACCACAGTCACCCTTCTGTTGCCATGTGCCATCCGGGGGAGCCTTCGCTCACTTCGAGCATCGAGGAGCCGTGATCGTCCAACACCTTGCTTACGGTTCGTGGGTTTCCCCTCCTCGGACCACTTTCGGTAGGTACTAACCACGGCTGACCATGAGCATCCCACCAGCCGTGCCGTTTCGGATATGCGCTGACCCAGTCGTCTGGCCATTACAATTTGGCCTTTGTCAAACTCGCTTAAGTCCGCTGCCTTTCCCATCTGAAGAACAAGAGTAACACTGAATAACGGAGCTCAGTATTAGGTGTTTTTTAAATTGTATCCCGACCCACACGCATCGTAGTTTGCAGTTTCTGCAGTTTCTTTCTGCAGCAAATCGAAGAAACGCATCTGCAGTTTCTTCGATTTGCATAACGACTCGCTGGTCATAATCTTTTGGCTCATCGGTGTATCTATCATGCTACGCGTGAGGTTGAGAAGATAGTAAAATTACGAAGGTGAAATTATCAATATTATAAAAGACTCCAGAACTAGGGACCATAAATTAAAATTACGGAGAAAGAGATTTAGACTGAATTGTAGGAAGTTTTCTTTTTGTCAGAGAGTTATAATTACTGGAATTTTACTTTCGTTGGTTGAAGCTAACAGCCTGAGGAAATTCAAAAGTCAGCTGGATAGTTAACGATAGTTTCACATCGATGTATATATACTATCAAGTATTTAAGGGCGAAGTATTTGGTAGATAGCTATGTTAAAATGATGCATTTGCACTAACCTTCATATCGATGTATATTTATGACATCAGCAGCAGGTATTCATAAATCTATCGATTTATTCATTTTTTTTCTTGACTTCCCAACCACTGTAGAATTCAGCACCAGTTGAATTCAGCACGGGACGATTAACTCCCCCCCCCCCTTGAGGTCTCAGGTTAGGAAGCGTAGGCTGTGAAAGCGATTATCAGGGTTGAGGAAGTTTACCACTCACACACTACCCTCACATTTTATTACGTGTATGTGAGAACTGCATGTATGTATAATAAAAAATCTGACGAAAATCGTAGCGTGAAACCATTTCCCATGGCTTATACTGTAATTCATTGAAGCCACTCATGATACGAAAACTTAAAACTTCAACGAAAGTGAACGTTTTTGAGGAGTTGCTAATATGTGGCTGTAGTAGGGCAGTCTGTCACTAATGGCTTAATTATAGAAGTTTGGAATGAGTGTCTGAACATCTCTGTGGGCCGCTTTAGATAAGAAACTACGGGGCGATGTCCATTTTGGAGAAGTGCATTTTCGTGCCAAAGAAAGTGAAATAAATGACATACTTATGTTTTGACGAAGCAATATATTAAAACTTATGCCGTCCAGACCATCTAGATGCCAAAATTGGAGACGTCTGTTGATATCAATGCAACCAGTACACACAGTTATAAATTTAAATTTTAGATTTTTAAAATCTAAAACAAAATTCAGTTGTTTTAGCATATGTAGGAAGTGTGTTAAATATAGAAACAACATCAATTACAGCTAATATGAAAATGCTTCATGAACATCTCTCTCTCTCTCTCTCTCTCTCTCTCTCCCGGCTGTAGCCTAAAAATTTAACCGCGAAAAACTGTGCTTTCTGTATTGACTTGGATCAGAGTGCGCTGTCTTACTGTTCTGCTTGTTTAATATTAATTATGTTTTTTTTTTTGTACTCCAAGGCTGAAGCATCCCCCCACACTGAGTAGGATCCTGTAATGATCAACCACTTTGTTTATTGACTAATAGGATTTGTGAAGTTTAATAGTGTTGTAAAAGTGTTGTTCCTAAACTTCTGAACGTACATGTATAAATTCATTTATTGCTCAAATAATTTGAGCAATAAATGAATTTATATATGTACGTGCATTTATACATGTACGTGCAGAAGTTCCTAAACTTCTGCACGTATATGTATAAATTCATTTATTGCTCAAATAATTTGAATAAAATAAAATGAAAACTTTTTCGTTTAATTTTGCTTTGTTCATTGAAAGAAATAATTAAAAGTGTATTTAGACAAGACACACAAGGTTGAATTTTTCTAGAATAGGAAACCCAAAAAATTAAATGTTGAGATATGTTTCATAAAAGCGCGAGGGTACAGAAGTATGGCCATTTGAGTGACCGCTTTATTTTTATACAGTATATAACTATTCAAAATAGCTAAAGATAAAATTATTTGTTATTTTGGGCAATAGGTGGCAGCAGTTACGTAGTACAGAAATGCGAGTACTCTGTGGACTACGAATATGCATACTATTGCGGAATTTGGAGGTTGCGTCACATTTGTGTCCAGAGCAAGCTCCTGTAACTATTATAGCTTTACAAGTCTACAGACTTGTAAAGCTATAATAGTTACAGACTTGTAAAGTTATAATAGCTATAATAGCTTTACAAGTCTGTAGACTTTACAAGTCTACAGACTTGTAAAGCTATAATAGGCAATTCAGTTCATTCACGTGCCTCTTTTGAGTGCGGACTTCTGGTATTTGCCTTTTATTTGTAATAGAAAATAGATATAACCCTATGTTAATGATCGAAATGGAAAATTTTACTAATAAAATATCTAAATTTTGAAAATGAAGTATGTACGTGATGCGAACCGATAATGTCATGTACATACAGTACTGTACAGTACTTCATTTTCCGGAACGGCGTTTCTGTGTGCTCCAGTGCATTCCGAGCCTTGAAACTTACCTACTGTATTAATTATTGTAGCATTTCAGGTATTACATATAACAAAGGTACTCCATAACAATATAGCGGCTTCACTACTTGTCATTTGTTTGGAAAGGACTGGCATTTGAATCCCATCGACGACTAGAGGAATTTCTAAGGTCCTTTTCAATCGAGCCGATCTCATGAGGAGGGAGCAGCATTTTCCCCCGTGAGTTATTCCAAGTTTTTTTTTTTTTTAGCTCGCATCACATGCAAATCGAGCTGTGAACGCGCATTTCTAAAGTTTAGTACGCACATACGGATTTTGGTAACGTCATTAAAATAATAATAATAATAACCAGACATTTGAAGAAAATGAGAGAGCCTTCAGCAGGAGGAGCGAAACGGACTCCCCTGACCAGAAGGCACTCGAGGAGTTCTGGGGTAATCTGTGGAGCAGCAAAGTTAGCCATTATGGCCATACCTCCTGGATAGGCCTAGAACGAAAGAGAACCAAGGACATACAGGAGATGTTAGATTCGGGAGGAAGTACAACAGTTGATCAGGAACTTCCTTAACTGGCGAGCCCCAGGATTAGATAACATCCATAACTGCTGGTACAAGAAGTTCAGCTGCCCACACAAAGGCACATAGCGGAGCAGTTCACTCAGATGATAAGGCATCTTGACACATTCCCAGAAGTTCTGACTCAAGGAATGACCTACCTGGCGGTTAAACACAAAGGCACATAAACCGTGCGAAGTACATAACGAACACTTTTCTCCCAGCTGGTCTTATATCTTCTTCAAACTAAGAAGATAGATCACGTGGAGAGCCAGAACATCATGCCCGAGCAGCAGAAGGGATCAAGGGATATAAGCAGATGAGCAAAGGATGCAAGGAGCAGTTTACCATTTACGCGTCAATTGTGGAGCAAAGGTACAAGAAGCACTGCAGTCTGTACACGGCCTACATCCACTACTGCAAGGCCTTCGATTCTCCGTGCTTCATATCTGGCTGATAGAGACACTGAAGATTTACAAAGTCAACCCGACACTGACACATTCCCTAGAAGAAACTATGGCAAAATGCAGGACCACCAAGGTCGAGAACCGATCCCCATCAGAAGGGAAATCTTCCAGGGAGATGCCCTGAGCTCACTATGGTTCTGTGTAGCGCTCAGTGCAGACACCACTGTCTACCAAGCTCAATAACAGCCAGTACCGATAACCCTAAAAGAAGGAAGGAAGAACCTGTACACTTTCTCTCACCTGATGTACATGGATGACATCAAACTCTATGCCGCAACTGAGAATCAACTCCAACAGCTACTCCTGATCACTGAAGAGTTCAGCGCTGATATCAAGATGCAATTTGACCTAGATAAATGCAAGACGCATTGTATTCAGCACACCCAGTCGGCTGAAACTACCAGCTGAAGACTAGTGAAGAGATTGAAGCCATGACAGAGGGAGAAACCTACAACTATTTGGGGTTGATGCAGACCCACCATGATAGAACACAAGGCGATCAAGGCCCACCTGTTAATCGTATTTATTAGTCACGGGTTTGAACCCCGGTTCACTCAAAGAGTGTATCCTACTGCATTCGCGCTCCTGACCACTCGGCTCTACGTCAGGCCGAAACACTTACGCAGTCCCTGTACTAACGTATTCCTTCGGGGTCATAGTTTGAGCAAACATGAGGAGATTATCAGATCTACAAGGATAATGATGACCAAGTGTCGCCAACACCACCTGAAGTCGGCCATCGAGAGCCTGATCATAGTCCGTAAAGAAGGAAGAAGGGGATTGACTGATCACAATGAACAAGAGAAGAAGGTGATTAAGAACTTGTGGGATTACTTTCAGGAAAGCACAGCACCAATCTGTCAAGCCATAAGAAAGATAGACAAAAGGCACACAACATTCAGTCTCAATAAGGAGATCACACTCACACAAATAGAAGAAATAAAGACAGAAAGATGGGCGAAGAAGATATTCCATGGCAGACACTACAATGACCTCCATCAAGACTACATAGATAAGATGGTTTCCAACGCTTGGCTCACGAACGGAAGGCTCTTCCCAGAGACCGAAGGATTCGTGCTCACCATGCAGGATCACATAATCAACACCAGGAAATACATCGTCAAGGGTCCCGGAGTAACAGATGACACATGTCGTCGATGCTACTTGGCCCCAGAAACAATCTAGCACATCACCGCAGGATGCAGGGTGATCACCCAGACGGAGTACACTTACAGATATGAACGTGGCCAGGATAATACATCAAAAGCAAGCGCAAAAATACCAGCTGATCAATGAAAGATTATTGTTTTACATGTACGAGCCTCAGACCATACTAGAGACACCCACTCACAGATACTGGGACCGTACCATAATAACGGATACAAAGTACAAAGTATGTTGAGGGTCAAACGGCACCAGGAATTTCTCCCATCTCCGCGAGTGTTCGCTGTATCGAGGGACAGTACTCTGTCAAGACCAGAGATTTAAAAGTGTGTGGATCATGTGTTGTGTAGTATGTTGTGCCCATTGTTCTTCTGGCCTATTGGCCGTCGAGCCCCTGATGAGACCCGACGTTGTCCGTACTATGCCAACGAGGAGGCTGGCCAGGTGTACCTTGAAATTTATTATACTCTGGCAGGTCCCGCCGCCTAATTTCCTGGGATTTCAGCGGCTGGGTCCTATAGAAAAAAAAAAAAAAAAAAAAAAAAAAAAAAAAAGATAGATAATCGCGGTGGTATAATTGCAAAATCGCTATTAAGTTGGTATGTGGGGTTTGTTCCCCGAAATTACCATGGGATTGTACGCTAAAATAACAAGTTCTAGAGGCCTAATGGGGCGGGCAATAATTTTGGTGCTAATTTAAATTTGGATGCGTGGGACTTTCGCGGTGAATAGTCAAAGAGAAGGGTAGGGAGACTGAAGGCTGGGGGGAAGAAAGAGAAGTAAGGGGCCGATAGGGTAGATGGCCCCTGCAGTCAGTGGGGCATGCCCATGCCCCACCAGAGGGAAAGGGGGATGGCAGGAGGAGGAGAAGACAGCGAGCCATCTCCCCCCCCTGCCAAGGAATAGGAGTGAAAGCAGGCTGGTCAAGGTTGCCAGCCCAGATCGCCATATGGCTAGGTGGCAGCAATGTGCTGCAATCATTTCTCTGAGCCCTTGCATGGTAGTATCTGGGAAGGTTTCCGTGGTTGTGTAGACATTCTGCTGGCCTGCACGGCATGGTTGTTTACTGCAGTGGTTGAGGCTGTGGGAGCGTCCTTCTCCTTGTGAAGAGGTCCTGGGCCAGCTGCGTGAATGCCTTGTATGTGTCAACTTCAGTTATGGCGAGGTCTTCTTGATTACGGAGGTTAAGCTGTGTTCTAGTAATGAACCTGCAATAGAGGTCCTCATATAGTGGGCAACTGTACATTAGGTGCTCCCACGTTTCACGTTCACCACAGAGGCAGAACGGTGTATCACTCAGTCCAAATCCTTGTAGTTTGTCTCTAATGGCCCCGTGTCCCGTCAGCAGGTAGGTGGTGTAGAGTCCTGGTGAGAGCCACGGTGGATAATTCGGGTATACCAGCCGTATGTTGGGTAGAAATTTTCTAGTTATTGCACCTTTGCTGGAGGTCTCCCAGCGGGCCTGCCAAGTTTGTTGGAGGTAAGCGGAGAGACGGCTCCTTTCTACTTTGGGATCATTTGACAGATCTATGGTGTAGTCGAGGCATGTTGCCTTTCTGCCTTTGGTCAGTTGATAGAGTAGCCCATGCTTAACAATCTCCAGGTCCAGAGGGAGGGATCCCGTTAGAGCCTGGAGTGCGTGGGTACTTACAGTGTTACATGCTCTCGAGATGGTTAAGAGTATGTGTCGCTGTGTAGTCTCCAATTTTTTCCGGTTCACTGCAGTGGTAGCCTTGCGATACCATATTCCAGAAGCATATGTAATCGCTGGCAGGAAAATAGCTTTATAGTAGAGGCTGAGGGTTTTCCGCCTCAAACCCCATTCCTTGCGTGTGATTCGCGCAAAGAGTGCGGAGTATCCTCTAATTTTCTTCCGTAAGTGCACTATATGTGGTGTAAAGCTCAGGTTTTTGTCTAGTACGACTCCAAGGTGCTTTAATTCGGTGGTAAGCTTGATTGTGTTACCTTGTATCTTGATTTGAGGGGGTCGTCTGGTGTCTAGGGCTCCTTTTAATAATATAGATCTTGTCTTCGAGGATGAGATCTTCAAGTTATTGTTGTTAGCCCAGTCCTCTAGAGTTTCTATTGCTCTGTTGGCGGTGTTCTCCAGTTGCGCCCTAGATCCCCCAGGCAGCATCAGAACCACATCATCCGCATAGGCTAGGGGAACGACGTCGCCGAGTTCCAGGTTCAAAAAGCCATCTAGAACCAAGTTCCATAGGAGTGGGCCCAGGATTGAGCCCTGTGGGCATCCTCTGAATACTTCTCTTGTTACTGAACAATATGGTGCTCTGACTGTCACGAACCTATTCGACAGGTAGGATTTGATGACTTGATACAGATTTGATGGTAGGTTGGCTTTCCGGAGTCGGGCCAGGACGCTTGGCCACCATAAAGTGTCAAACGCCCCAGCAAAGTCTATTGCTATGACCAGAAAGTATTTCTGATCTGAGGTAGTTGCAGCATTTGTAATATTTTCCAGGACATCCAAGGTTGAGCATCCCTTCCTAAATCCATATTGTCGGGGTGACTGCAAGCCGGCTGCAGTGTAGTGGATCCCTATTCTGTTTCTTAATAAGTGCTCAAAGAGCTTGCTCAGGACTGATAACAGTGCTATGGGTCTGTATGACCCCGGAAGGTCCAGTTGTTTGTTGGGACTTTTGGGAATGAGGCACAAGTTTGCAGTTTTCCAGGCCTGGGGGAACAGGCCTTCTTTGACGGATAATAACGGATAAGAGCACTCCGCACAACAGACCAAACATAACCTCATCGACAAGAAGGAAATGGCTACCCACCTGATCGACATAGCAGTGCCCAACGCCACACTTCAGAAAACATAGGAGGAAAAGATCAGGAAGTACTCAGACCTCAGACAGGAAGTCAAAGAAATGTGGCATGTGGAACAAGTAACGACCATCCCGATCATTGTGTCAACCACCGGCATCGTGCCATAGAGCCTCCAAAAGAACATAGCAACAATAGGCCTCCCAGAGAACACTTACATGGAACTCCAGAAAGCCGTAAACCTGACATCATACTGCTTAAAGGTTAAGCTTAAAATACAAGTCAAACACACCAGTTGAAATATTATTTTTCCTCGCATTTATGCGGAGGGGGAAGAGGACATTTCTATACTATACATATTTAGTGATATTCGATATATTAGGCAGAAGTATTATATTACAGGCGTATTTCTCTTAGCACTATTCGGTGTCGATTTTTCCATAGTGTGCGCCAAAAGCCTGGTTTGATAAAAAAAAAAAAAAAAAAAACCCTATCTATCCTTTGGAGCCTAATTTTCTTTGCAAAGTGTTGGGCCAGCTCTGAGGCGACCGAGAGAAAATCTGCCAACCACATTTATTCCATATTTCAGTGGTGGCCGCTACCGACTACCTCCTTATATAACTGCACGTAATTTCATATTTGTATCTCTTGCTAACATTTTACAGAAAAACCCTGGATGCCCCTTCTTTCCAATTTACCACAGCAATTCTGTAGAAGTAGTAAAGATAAACATATTCCAAAAAGAATTTAGTAAATTGAGTGTGTTAAGTGCAATCCCGGTAATCCAGTGTGGTGTCAGTATGTATTGTGTTTGTAATGTTTTTCTGTCGCCATGCCGTTTTCTTCAGCTACAATATGCTGCATATGGATAGCCTATGTGATATTTATGAAAACGGAAAATAATAATGATTGCCGGATTGGTCCGATTTTTATGAAATTTGGGATGGTTTGACAAAGTTTTCTAAAAGAGGCAGATATAAAATTTTTGAAAATCCATCCACTAGGAATGTCGAGTTCTCACATGTAAATGGACAGACAGATAATAGGCGAAGGACAGTTGGTGCTTTATGCACATATGCTACCGCACCTAAAAACATGTGATCACTGGTGAGTAATTATACGGGCATATTGTATATCACAGTATCCATCTCTCACTATATCTTCATTGTAAGTGAGAATGCTAGAATATCCCGTTGATATTTCAGTAATAATTAAATCTGAGATAGGTTGATGCAATTGGAAAGGTGACACGACATTTTGAAAAGAAGAAAGGTATTCTGAAAAGAATACCTTTCTTCTTTTCTTTTTTATTCTTATGGATCTTCCTGTTTTTCCTTCTTTCTTTCTTTTATCTGTGTTTGTTATTATTAACTGCAGCTGAAAAATTTCTCCACAATATATGAAAACACGCGCTCGCCGTATTCTTTTCTGTTTATTAGGAAGTAGTGCATGGACAGTGTCATTTGTTACTTACATCAACTGTGCAGTGCTTGCCTGGTTTGTTGTACCTGTCTCATTGGATCATTTGTCACGTTGCGTAACGTAAAAACACGCTTTTATCGAAGATTGGCTCGCTGGAAAAAAAAAAAAAATAAAATAATAAATAAAAAATAAAAAATCGCCATTCAACCAACGGAAAAAAGTGCAAAAGCAGTCTTATCGAAGGGGAACTGTAAGCTTTGCACAAGCTGACGACATTACATCGTCATCTTAGATGTGCAGGATGCGTCGATCTCTGATGCTGTCTGATAAGCCGTTTTCTGTTTTGCGTGGTTGGAACTGGTCGATGGTAAAGTGGTGATATGTGGCGGGAACGTAGTGGTTGGACTATTTGGATACGAGCGAGAAACTCAGGAAGCAAATTTATCCTCAAGCAGAAAGCTGCTATTTTTCCGATAAAAAAATAACTCATCTAGGACTCAGTCAATATTTGCGCAGTAAAAAAATAAGAGAGAGAGAGAGAGAGAGAAAGAGAGAGAGAAAGAGAGAGACTGAGACTTCGATATTAATCATTACTTCTCAGAAACAGTTTTGGCGACGCCATACGTATTCTGGTATTTTATATTTTTAATCGATACTCAAGTCAACAGATGCAATAATATTTTATGTACAGTTCTGATTGTATATGGAGAGTGGAGGCTTTCTTACATCACAATTCTGCATATTACAGAATATGCAGAATTGTGATGTAAGAAAGCCACATTCAACCCGGATATCCATAATCAATTCAAATGCAAAAGCTTGTATTTGACAAAATCGTAAATTTATTTACGTACGTACTGTATTCATACGTGTATTTATAAAAATAGTGTGAGGAAGAGTTGATAAATAAAATTTAATACGAAAATAATATTTTTTGAAAAGCGGATACCAGTGAAATTCTCTTAAGTTCACATTATAAGTTTTTCCTTTGGTTTTCCTTCCTGCGAATGGTACTGTGTAAATTTTGAAGCATCGTCTTGTCAGGGAGAACAACGTGGCCATGTTCTTCCTTTGGTATAATCGAGTGGGGCCCCATAAAATTTGATACTTGAGCACTTTTTTAGATTTATTAAAACATGAACTTTTATTGTGTATTTCATGTTTAATAAAACTTTTTGAATTTAATTAAATTTTTATTTTATTTAATATTTAATTAATTTTTTATTTTATTTAATATTTAATTAATTTTTTATTTTATTTTAATTATTAAATTAAATTAATTTATTTAATGTTTATTGAACGTCTTCGTTTTAATATGACAGCTGCCCACCGACTCAAAAATAAGGGGAAAAAAAAAAACACCGAATAACAACGTTAAAATTAACTGTACATCAGTAAAATTGAAGATTTGCTGAAATGTGACTAGGGCGTAAAAAGTAGGGATCCAGTTTCCTGAGAAATTCAAGGATTTGCTTTACAGGAACTTTACAAAATGTAAACAAATAATATCTGTAACGGATTTCACGTATTTCTATTTGTTATCCCGCTTATAATGACTTAGACTTCCGCGAACTGTACAGATGATCCAGGTTTTTCTGCGACCAGGTTAATCAAAAGTATTGTATATAAAACAGTATGTTGTAATAATGTACTTCTTAAATTTATTTTAACTTGCAAGTCGACGCATTTACTTTGTGTACTCGCCCATCAGTTATTATTATTATTTGTTACTGCAGCGTATTTATCTGGATTATAAAAGTAGGCTGAAATGTTGTGCACAACGTTTCAGCCTCACCTGTTTCAGTTCAATTTTCAGAATATCACTTTAGTATTGGAATTCGAAGTGGCAACGATGCAAGAAAGCAAGCTTATACAGCATTAAGTCCCCCTCCTCCTCCAAAAAAAAAAAAAAAAACACACACACTTCCCAATGTCGCTTGTCCATGCTCTCCAGAATTTGTCTGGTTCTTCCTTGAATTTATTCAAATTCCAACTTCCACAACCAACATATGGAAGTTTTGCAACAATCAGCCACACCCTGACTGAAGGCACACAACTATCCTGAAACCATCCTTCCTCAGTTTTAATTTATGGCCCTTATATAAAATATGTAGTCTGAGCAAGAGAAGGAATGCTACCAGCACTGAGCTTGCTCAATCCATTCAAGGCTTCAGTCACATCACCTCGCAGGCGCCTAGCCTCCTGATGCTGCAATTTGCAGAACTGAACCCTTTCTTGGTAATAGCAACCTTTTGTTTCCGTTCACCAATCTCGTTGCCTTTCTCTGCACTTGTTCCAGCAGATCCATGTCCTTCCTAAAATGAGGCCTCCAGATCTGTATGTAGTACTGAAGATGTAGCCTGTCACTGCCTTATACAATGGAGTAATCACTTCCTTATCCCTGCTAAAACCACATGAGTTGTTTTCCCTTTATTGTTTATTATTCATATTACCAACTTGCTAGTTATCGATTTATTTGTGGAGAGTGGTAGAATTGCACTGAATGGACAGAAATCATAGGATACCTACTAGTAACGGATAGGAGCACCTTTCGCCCGGATAAGGGCAGTCATACGGCGAGGCATTGGGTCCACTAGTTCACGAAAACGTTTCACAGGTATTTCCATCCATACTTGCTGCACCGCTGTCTATAATTCCGTCGTATTCCTGGGCGGAGGATCCAAAGCTCGAACGGATCTTTCCACAGCATCCCAAAGTTGCTCCACAAGTTCCGTTGCACGAGGAGGCCATTCCATGGTGGTAAATTCTGCGGAATGCTCTTCGAACCATGTTCTTGTCACCATGGCTCTGTGGGGAGGCGCATTGTCCTGCTGGAAGAGTTCATTGCCCAGTGGGTGCACGAAGACCACGAAGGGATGCAAATGGTCTGCAAGGAGGGACTCGTAACCTATACCGTTCAGAGATGCGTGTAGACGTACCAGAGGCCCAACGTGTGCCAGTTGAACATGCCCCAGACCATTACCGACCGTCCACCTGCCTGAACAGTTCCTTGTTGACATGGCGGGTGCATAGCTTCGTGCGGTTTCCACTAGATACGCACCGTCCCGTCCGCTCGAAATAACTGGAAACTGGACTTATCGGACCAGGAGACCCGTCTCCAATCATCCAGGGTCCAGTGCCGATGTTCTTTTGCAAAGTTGAGGCGTAGAGCCCTCTGTCTATAGTAGAACGGCGGCTCCCATAACCTATTGTGGCTAATGATCTTCTGATAGTCTTGGTGGAGACATTTCTGGCACTTTCCTCGTTGAAGTTGGCGGTGATTTGTGCCACTGTCGCTCTCCAGTTGGCTGAAACAATGCGATACAGGCGTCGACGGCCACGTTCATCCTCTACTTTTCTAGCCGACCTGGCTAGCCAGGTAGGTAAAGTGCCTGCCTGGCACCCCAAAGGTGTAAAGTGTATTGATGTCTAACGGCACCAGGGGTTCCCCCCCATCTCCGCGTTGCTTTCATTGTAAGTGTACCAGTTCACTGGGAAGGCCAGAGATTTAAAAGTGTATGGATTTTGTATAAGTGTAATGTTATGTATCGTTCATCTGGCCATTTAGCTGCTGGGCCCCTACTGAGGCCCAACCCAAAGGTCGCGGGTTCGATTCCCGCCTCGGGCTTGGATCACAGTAAAATGCAAAAACTTTGGGAGGTGCAATATGGCCATAGAAGCTGATGCGCCAACAAAAAAAAAAAAAAAAAACCTACCTTTCTCCACCCACAGCGGAGAAAGGTAGTTTTTTCTGTACCACCTCTGCGTTAGAGTGACCCATGCGTCGGGCACCCACTATCATTCCTCTTTCAAATTTGGCTAACTCAGGACGTTTATTACGGGTAGCAATTACAGCAGTTCATGCGAGAAAGATTTATTTTGTTTATTTGCCTTTCGGGAAGAATGGTAGGACGAACGACTTACTTCATTGAGACGTCGAATGTAAGTGTAAGGAGTGAGTCCTCAATCATTTAGTTATCTGTAAACCTGTGAAACTTTCCTTGTGTTTTGAAGAAATGCAGAAAGTTTTCCAAATACGAGCACTTAACTATGCTACGTTCGGATAATTCGTAGCAAGTTTTGTTCTGTCACGCAAGGGTTGACACTAAATGTAACTCTCAAGTTGCAGTTTTAATCATTCGATGACGTTTCTGAGCGTTCCCAAATGAAAACAAATAGTAAACAGATGATTTGTCGCTATAATAGCGTAGTGAAACATATCCGCAGTTTTGTTTTTTAAAGGAAGAAAAGTTTTTATTTTATTTTATTTTCTTTCGATGAAGCTGAAGAAATATATTGGCTGCTGTTGAAAAATATAAAGTTTCTTCTATCGAAGTGCTTGGCATTGCATTTCGATTTGGCAAACTTTGTATTCTTTTCTCATAGGCTATTTAGAGGCATGGTTCTCAGTGACGAACTTGTAAATATTGTATATGAAAGCGGTCAATAATAACAGTGAAGTACCTAGACCCGCTAATGTCGATTTTGTATAGGCATTCCAATTACGGTCTTTCTCTCTTATTATTTTATTTAATTTTTTATTAAAGCTGAGCATGCACTACAGAGCACCCGGTTAAAGTGCATGTGTAACAGAATGAAAGTAATTATAGTTATAAAAAAACAACAACAACGAATGTATAATAATAATAAATTAGGATTGGGGTTGGTTGTTGTAGGGTTTAAGGCGTATCAGCACCTTAGATCTTACTGCACCATATATAATATGTCAGTCAATCAATCGACCATATGTAATATGGTCGATTGCTTGTTTGCTGAACGAAAAACCCGAGTTCCGGGAGAAGAAATCATGCAACCCTATCCTGATACCGACTAATTCAGCCTCGTTGTGAAAACGACCCATAAAAATTCCCCATGCCATCGACTAGACTCGAACTCACATCTTTTCCGCCCGGTGTGGGGAAGATGGCGATTTTACCAACTGCACTTCCCACGACGGCCGTACGTTATTATTTCTGCTAGCAAAGTTTCTGTATATCATTGACAAAACCCCACGAGCTGTCCTGGCAGCATATCTGTACTGCTCAGAGAATTTCATATCTGACTGCACAATTACCTCAGACCTTTTTCATTTTCCACTACTTGAGTGTAGTACCACACAGTTGATAAGTTACTTTGGGATTCATCATCATCATCAGCCATTTTTAATTTACTGCAGGATGAAGGCCTCTCCAGAAACTTTCCAGTTCCTTCTATTTTGTGCAATGGCCATCCATTTACTACCCACAGACTCATGAATTTCATCTAACCATCTCCGCCGTTGTCTTCCAGGTTTTCTTCTAGCTCCTCTTGGGTACATGTTGTTATTTTCTTAGTCTATCTGTCATCATGTCTTCGAGCTGTGTGTCCTGCCCAAGACCATTTTAGTTCTTTAGTTTTGATAAGAATGTCCTTTACTTGAGTTTGCTGCCTAATCCATGTGTTTCTCTTCTTATCTAACAGTCTGATTCCCAATATAATTCGTTCCATTCTTTGCTGTGTAGTTCCCAGCTTCTCTTCCATTCTTTTGGTGAGTGCTCAAGTTTCACTTCCATAAGTCACGGTGGAGAGTAGACATTGGTTCATTAGTTTACGTTTCAGACAAACTGGGATATTGCTCTTCATTATTTGACTATATTTCCTGAATGCTATCCATCCAAAATTTATTCTTCTCTTGACTTCCAGCCATTTATCATTATTATAGCTAATAACTTGTCCCACATAAGTATATGACGCCACCTTTTCGATTACTGCGCCTTCAATCATTATGTCCCTTTCTGTGGCATACTTGTTCATAATTACTTTTGTTTTAGCCATATTCATCTTTAGTCCAAAATCCTAACTCTGCATAACTGATTAAGATTTTCCTTCTAATTCTTTGGGATCGTGGCTTATGACCACAATGTCATCTGAAAATCGTAAATGGTTTAGGTACTCTCCATTCACACTGACTCCTTTCTGCGACCAGTCTAATCTTCTGAAAGCTTCCTCAAGGGCAGCAGTAAACAGCTTCGGAGATATTTTGTCTCCTTGTTGAACTCCTTTCTCGATTTTAAATTTGCTACTGTCTTTGTCTAGTCTAATAAAGGAGGTAGCACTCTCATATATTTTCTTCAAAATCATAATATATGGGGTATCTATGCCTTGTCTTTCCAGTGCCCGAAATATTGCCCTATGCTGTATGGAGTCAAATGCCTTTTCATAATCCACAAATGCCAGGCATAATGGTGTTTTATATTCATTTGCTTTCTCCATTAGCTGTGATATTACATGAAGGTGATCCGTAGTTGAGAATCCTGTCCTAAAGCCAGCTTGCTCTTTCGGTTGATTCTCATCAAGTATTCTTTCTAATCTGTTAGTAATGACCCTTGTGAACAACTTGTAGATGTGGGATAATAAGCTAATTGGTCTATAATTTCCAATTTATCTGCTTTCTTATGCAGCAAAACTATGATTGCATTATTCCACTGCTTAGGCATCACACCTTTTCTAATGCATTTTGTGAAGAGCTTTGACAGTTTTTGTGTTGTCTCTTCCTCCCAATTTTAACAACTCTACAGTAACTTCATCTTCCTCTGCGGCTTTCTGATTCTTCATTTTCTTCAACGCCTGTTCTACCTCATCAGGAAGAATATCGGGTATGTCGTATGTGTTGCTAATTTACGTTCCATCTTCCCCACTGCTGGCATCGTTCCCTCGCTCCTTATATAATTCTCTATAGCAGTTTTCTGCTATTTGAATTATGGCTTCTCTGCTATTTATAAGTACACCATCACTATTCTTCAGTTTCAGTATCATTTGTATTTCTGTATTACTGCTCATGGCTGCTGATTTAAGTCCTTTGTTTTCCCTTAATGCTTGTTCTACCTTTCTTGTGTTAAATCTTCTTATGTCCTCTCTGAGCCTCTTTCTAATGGCTTTGCACAACTCAGTATACTCAATTTTCCCCTTGTCAGTGTTTATCTTGCTCTTCATTTGTCGCCTTCAGTTCATCATAACAAGTGTTTCTTGACTAATTTTTCCTTCTTTGGATTTCTTTTTCCCTATAGGTTTCTTGGGCTTTATCCCTTTCAGAAAGTTGTAATATTCCTCATCGATATCTTGGTCCTGAGCAGTCTGCAGAAGCTCAAACTTGTTCTTAAGTTCCAGTACATGCTGCTTTTTCTCCTCTTCTGTTATCTCAAAGACCTTCGTATTATTTACTCGAGTATTATTTACCTGGTCGTACCCAGAGATTCTTAGCACCCTGTTCTTCCACTCTGATTCCCTCGCTGCCGTAAAAGGCGGAGTGAAAGCTACTGGGGACTGAGGGCATTTGTTTCGTCGTGCTGTCATATGCTGGAGCATTTGGTCTTTTCCTCTTCACGCTGACCAGGCGTCTTGAAGAGAACCACTCTACACGTTCGTTGCCACCTCAGTGACGTAACACGGCTTACCATCGAGAAGGTGTGCATGAGTGGATTTTAGGAAGGCAGGCCAACCGGACTTCTAAATCTTCTGTAATAGAAAGATATTGGATCCATCAGTGTTTTAGACTGAGTGTCTGATAACAGAATACCTGTTCCCCTCTAAGACCCTTTGGGATTACTGCTACCCATATGCAGTACCTACCTTGCATTTTTCAATGTTAAGCTTCAGGGAGAAAGCTAAACGATTAGGTTATATGGGCAACCATTTCTCACCTCCTTAACTTAATTTTTCTAGATCTTGTTACAGTAGCATATCACCCTGCCAATTTTTGTATCAACTGCAAACATACACCGATGAGCCAAAACATTATGACCACCTACCTAATATTGGTCTTCCACGTTCAGCCAAAACAGCTCGTACCCGGCGAGGCATAGACTCTACAAGATTTCTAAATGTGTCTTGTGGTATCTGGTACCAACACGTAACCAGCAGATCCTTCAACTCCTGTAAGGTCTGTGGTTAAGACGCCGCAGATCGGAGTTGCTGTTCCAACACAAACCACAGATGCTCGATGGGATTGATGTCTGGAGAATTTGGAGGCCAGGGCAATACCTGGAAGTCTTCCTCATGTTCCGCGATCCAATCTCAAACAATCTGGGTGATGTGGCATGGTGCATTATCCTGCTAAAAGACGGCATCGCCAGAGGGAAAGACCGTTGAAAAGGTATACCATGAAAAGGTATACGTGGTCAGCAATGATGTTTTGGTAGGTGGTAGACGTCAGAGTGCCCGGCACATGGATAACTGGTCCCAGGGTATCCCAGCAGAACATCGCCCAAAGTATGACACCGCTGCCATCGGCTTGTTTACGTCCCACGGTGTATCCAGACGCCATCACTTCCCCAGGTAAACGATCCACACTTACCTGTCCGTCCACATGGTACAACAGGAAATGTGATTTATGGGACCAGACGACCTTCTAATCACTCAAGTTCCAGTTTCGATGCTCGCGTGCCTATTGTAGGCGCTGTCACCGGTGAACCGTGGTTGGCATGGTCACTCGGAGCAGCCTGCGGCAGCCCCATTTTCAGCAGGGTTCGATGTACTGTGTTTTGTGACACATTACTCCCGTCACCAGCATTCCAGTTACCGGCGAGTTGCGTCACAGTCGCCCTTCTGTTGCCAAGTATCATCCGGGAGCGTCTTCGCTCACCTCGAGCATTGATGAGTCGAAATCGTCCAACACCTCGCCGTCGGTTCGTGGGTTTCCCCTCCTTGGACCACTTTCGGTAGGTACTGACTACGGCTGACCGTGAGCATCCCACCAGTCGTGCCGTTTCGGATATGCGCTGACCCAGTCGTCTGGCCATTACGATTTGGCCTTTGTCAAACTGACTTAAGTCCGCTGCCTTTCCCATCTGAAGAACACGAGTAACACTGATTAACGGAGCTCAGTATCAGATGTTTTTTATACCGTGTCCCGACCCGCGCACGCGCCATAGTTCACCTTAAGTTGCTTATATTTGCATAACGATTCGCTGGTCATAATGGTTTGACTCATCGGTGTAATATCAAAATTATGTTTTGTATCCAGATCCTTGGTCACTGCATCATAGTAACCTATCAGATTGGTTAGACAACTCCTCCCCTTAACAGATCCATGCTGTGACTGCAGTATAATTGCATTCTTGTCCAGATGGTCTTGCATTACTTCTTTAACCAGTTACTCCATTATTATCCCTGGAACGTTAAGCTAACTCATCTGTAATTACTCACGTCACCTTTTGATCCCCCTTGATGAATTGGGAATACATTCACACATGTACATTCCATAGACCTCCCCTCAATCCAAGGATGCTCTCATATTATGGCTAAGTGTTTGCTTACCTTCTTTGCTGTTTCCCGTAATATAATTTGGTAGATTTCCCCCATCTCAGGCACCTTTTTTATGTTCAGCTTTAACAGTTTCTCTTCCCTTTCCTTTCATTTACCACAGTTATTTAGCTACCCATTAGAGTTTGAAAACTTCTGGCATCCCCTTACCTAAAGAATTCCTAATTTGTGAATGTGGATGCAGAATACCTATTCAATTTGTCAGCAACCTGATCACGGTAATCAACAGTTAGCCCATTGATATCAAAAGTGTCTCAGTGTGATTCAGTCCCTTTCTTCTACTGTTAATATAAGCATAGAAGTCTTTGCTGCTTTTTTTTTTGAATTCTTTGCCAGAGTCTTCTCATAATCCTTACCTTGCCCTTTGTGAGTTGATTACAAACTAATTTATGTGTACCATAGGCAGATGCTTGTGTAGATTAAGGTTCCCAAAGTAGAAGATTGATTGTAGTATGTCATCAACAGGCAAAACTGTGGGCAGGATATCTAATTCTCCCGCATACACACTTCTCGGACTCCTTCCTATCGAGAGTGGGAAAGGAGAACCAGCGCTGTTATACAGTGGAAAACTCCTAGACAGTTACCAGTAGGTTCGGTTCGGCGGGTTAGTACAGTATTAGTATTAATAAGGCCAAATGATACAAGGAAACGGATCCTGCACAAGCAAAAAATAATAATACAGTACTCGCTTTAAAATGGGGAATTCACGTCAATTGAGAGGTGCCGGATTTTAGAGAAGGAACACTAGATTTAGAGGATCAAGAGGAGAGAGAGAGAGAGAGAGAGAGAGAGAGACTTATAAATACAATACTTGTATGCCAGGACGATTTAACTTACGATTTAACTTTTGCATAGATATACTACTTGGCTAATGAAAATTATGAAAAGAAGATATTGTGAAGAAAATCTTGGATTTTCCCTTAATTTAAGTGATATTCACCTGAATATGTGCAAGTTAAATTGTTGGCATTATTTATTATTATTATTTATTTATTTTTATTTATTATTTTTTTGGCTGGTACAGCAAAAGTCCCTTGCTTCAGTGCGCCACATGGCTTATACTAATAATAAAAACCACATAAATACATGATGGAATATTTCAGTTCCTCAAGCTTGATGTGCCTTTACTGATGTAAACTTGCCATTTAGTTATTCAGCACCAAATGATTAAATTCTTTTTTTTTACGAATATTAGTTGCGTGAATTTTAATTGTAATTCCATAAATATGTGTTTATCATATAATTCTTTCTCATTGAATGGCAAAGCACGCCAGCTACTAAGCTACTTTGCACCATTGCTGTCCCACAAGAGTAATCTTGCTGCTTTCATCTCACGTGTTCGTAATGACGAAACCATTGTACGTAATCGAATCAACAAAACGAGGTGGAATTGTGCAGTAATGAGACCGATTTAAACCAACCTCGAAGATGTCTTGAGTTCCGTCTAATATCGGACCGTTACAATAATCGCACTGATAATATATGTGCGCTTTTGTGAGCATAAATCGTTGGGTTGGTGACATTAAGTACCCAGCAGGGTGAGGATGGGTGCAAGTGATAACAGCAGGGTAGGGAACGGCACGGAACGAGGGGATATGATAACGCAAGCCTCTGTAAAACTATGGCAGCAATAAAATCATGCCATTTGGTAATCGTACACCGATAATTCAACTGGAGATATAATGCGGACAAATAAATTGTCCCGCAACCATGCGATATGCCGACGATTCTCAGCGATCGATATAGCCCTGTATTCCTTTTCTGCGGACAAATTAGATAAAAGAAGAAAGAGATTCGCATAAAAATTGTTTGTTTTGATCAGTCTGTGAAAAGTGTTTAGGGATTAGTTGGTTTATGCGCGTGCCCTGTAAAATTTGAATTTTTTTTAGCAGTTTTAACTAGTTAAAGAGCAGACCTAGTGATATAGTAATACATGATATTTGTTTTTGTTTTTTATTGTCCTCAAACTAGACAGTGGACGCCGCTTATTGTGGTCAATTTCGGACTCAGCTAAAGTGATAACAGTAACTGAAGAAACAATAATTTATAGAGACAGACTCCAATGTTGTGATTTCCCCAATTTCCTCTTAATTTAATGTACTATACCATTTTCTATACTACTAATTTCTATTAGTAGTATAGAAAATGGAGATTCTAGCGCACTTTTCCCCCAAACACGTTCTTTAAACATCCCCGTTTTTCCTAAAATAAATTACAAAAATCGAAAAATTAAAATGATTTACATTTTAATGAAATAATGTGTTTTAAGCTCAATTTTTAATGAAAGAAACTGTATTCTAATCATGCACACTAATTTTATACATCCCTCTCTATAAGATTAAACCTGCAATTTACAGTAACTACTGTTGCACACACCAGCGCCCACACAGCTGATAAAATAAGACTTATCTTACCACCAAAGAACTGTAAACACGTTATCACTACTTAAACTCTTCAAACATTTCATACCCCTATGCTATCAATATGCTACCCCTATCAATAAGCAAAGCAATAAGTATTAAGTAGGAAACGTTATTCAAGCTAATGAGAGAAAATTAATTAGAATTCTCACTAAACTTTAAACTGCTATAACTACTTTGACTAATTGTTCAATTTTAATGCGACTTTCAATAAATAACGTCAGAATGAAGACTACTTTTTAAAACTATTTTCTACTATTACACTCAAATATATGTTCAATATTATTTTGTAACCCACGGAAAATTAATTTTAAATCATATTTTAAATTTAAACTTTTAACACCGATGTCAGATAAGGTTTAACTAAACTTTTCTGGCATGTAAATTTGAAATAAATTTCTTTCCTCATCATAAACTTGCTATGAGATGAATGCCGGTGTCTGTTTTAATAGTTTTGAATTTATTTACATTGTATTCAAAGTCTATTCTTAAATCAGTTATTTTTTTATTAGGAAGGATTTGTAGCTTTGTATTAAGAATATCTGCCATTTAATAGTCATAATATTTTTTTCGAGCTATTTTATTTCATACATAATTTTGCTAACATATGTACAACTAACCTTTTGTAATCTTCGTTTATGAATTCATGGCTTAATAAACAATTTAAAACATCATCACACCAGTTTATTTTCATTTTATGTATTAATAAAGTCCTCACTTAAAGATTGGCATTTAGCTAACTGTTTCCAGTGTAATTTTTCTAATAGTTGTACGAATCATCTCAATGATGTCTTCTGATAACTGTTGATATTTAAATTGCAATTTGCATATCTAATTCATCAGCAAATTCAAGAAAAAAAAAGTACTACTAAATCAGTGCGTTTGAAATTGAGTTACTGTTCGCATGTTTAATTTTTCTCCGAATTCCCCAATAAATTCCTTGGATAATCTTTGAAACTTTGAAATAAATTCCCAGTTTAACTTATATGCATGTTCTTTAATAAATTCTGCAGAGATAGCGTGTTATTTATATATTATATCCCAGTCAATCTTTTCATGAAATTCTTCTATAAAGCTTTCTGAGAGTTTTTTTCTTTAGAAATAATATTCCAGTTCAGATAATCCTTAAATTGTCTAGCCAACTGTTCAGAGAACGTAGGAACTTTACGTAGATACTTTATCCTATTTTAAAGTATTAAGCTTAAAGGGATAGTCATCAGGAATTTTCTTTTAATTGAAATAGTTTTTTTTTAAAAATTAAATAACTACTGTCGTTTTATTCAATAATTGTAACTTTCTTTCCTTTTCAGATAAGATTAAACAGTATATTCGATAATTTTCATTGTCTTTTAATTTCCACTGAAATAAAACTTCTATAGATTTGAAGTTTGCATAATTGGAGAGTAGTTACTGACGTCAAAATGTGTTTTTGGATGTATGTTTTTGAACTGAAAATAATCAACAAAAATTACACCTTCATCACAACAGATATCTTTTATTCTTGCAACTAAAAACTTGTATATAATCTTACATGCTCGTTTTCTTCATATTTATTCTAATTTCTTCATATGGATATATTTTTCCTGACACCTCAACATAACATGATTCTAAATTCAGATGATCGAAAATCATATTATTTTGTTTTTGATTTTCAATTTTTTTTTTTTGTTAATTCTAGTCGTTTACAGAATCCTTCATTGAAATTTTTTAAATTATATTTTTGAGCTATTTGTGCTATTTTTTTTTATTTTTGAGCTTTTTTAGCTATTTAAAGTCTTTAGATGAATCTATAATACCATTAGATCAATTCAAATCTAAAGTATTTGATGTATCAGGATCAAAAACGTAGTACCATTAGATATGGAATAATTATCTGAATCAGCATTAGATCTGGAATAATTATCTGAATCAGCATTAGATCTGAAATAATTATCTGAATCAGCATTAGATCTGGAATAATCATCCAAATTTTCAACTGTTTTTATACCAACATGTGAGATATCAGCTATAGTTTTATTATTTATGATAAGCTGCATCTTTGAAAATATATTAAAAACCATGATTTTCTAATGTTGCAATTTCATTTTCATTAACTGTAGTTGTAGTGTATAATGCATGCAGTGATTTCCCGATTTACGAACACTGTGCATTCCTGAATAGTTCTTAAATCGGGAACGATTTTCCTATACATACGAGTACAATGATATAATGGGAGAATGTAGGCCAAAAACAGAACTTTGTGTAGAGTAACAGTGCAGTAAAAGTCGAAAGTGCTGGTATCAGTGTATAAGAATTGACGCCCACGTTTCGCATCTGTTATATACCATCACGAAAGAACATTAACTCTTATGATGCCAAAAACGTCGTTGTTGTTCCGATAAAGTATGCTAGCATTATTGCAATGGAGCCTTAGTTCATGGTGGAGAAAATACGGGCCAGCAGTGGCAGCGATGATATTGGTTTGCAGGCTGGGTTTGTGGAGAATATCTAGGACCCTTGATATAGAAGTGCAGCATCTTTTGTAGTATGGAATACTTGAAACTTGTGATTAGAAATGCTCCTTAATAATTCTGTTGTTTTTTAGTAGTGGTGACAGTGTTTTCCATCGGGACAAAGCGTTTTACGGACATATGTTTTCAGGGGAATTTGGAGAATTTTTTTACCTCAGAGTATTTATAGGGTGAAGCTGAAAGAGTTGCCTCGTTTGGATCTACAGATATTCGCAATGTAACTTGTTATTTTAAATGACATTTACAGTTACAGTATGGCAGAATATGCATCGGATGTTTCTTTATCTGTTGGACTACGACTTCAGCACAGCGAGTCACTGTTATTATCCGGGCACACCTGGGTTCAACACATTATTAGGTAGGTTTCTTATTCTAATGATAATTTATATTTGTGTAGCAGAGAAAAAAGAAAAGCATGCAGAATCTGGAAATTTTTCGTTACCTGCTATTGTGACGTTTACTACCCAATGGAACAACTGAAGCAGAGCCGACCGGGCTAGCCGAGTGGTACCTGCCGGGCAACCCAAAGGTCGCGGGTTCGATTCCCGCTTCGGGCTTGGATCAAAGTACTGCAAAAACCTTGGGAGGTGCAATATGGCCACAGAAGCCGATGCGCCAACAACTACCAAATCAAAAAAAAAAAAAAAAAAACTGAAGCAGTACTGTTTTTGCAGTACGTAGACTTGGGATTTGTAAATATTTGCATTTACTTTTTTTTTTTTTTATTTGCCCCAGGAGAAACCTACTGGGCAGATGGGTCCGCAAATATGCAGTATTTGCAGACTTGCACTTGCCTATTAGGTTACTGGATGCAAGTGAAGTAGAACAAATAAGATATATAGCAAGTAAATAAGATAGAAATAATTTCAAAATTTTAATCAATTATTGAAGAGTAACGATGGAGCTCTGTTTTGAAAAGCAATTTTCTGGTCCCGCGCTACTACTGCGTGCGCATTTCTTGCATCTATTGAAAAAGAAATCCAGACTTATTTTGGAAAATTATTGTGTTATAGCAGTGAATATAAAGATATATTATTCTTCCACGAAAGAAGAATGTGTTAAAGTTAATTATAAGAATTTCTCTGAGTGTGTGATTTTCTGCTACTTCCTTCTAACTCGAAGCAGTAATTTTATGGATTAGTAACCTTGCAACTTTCACAGTCGTATTTTGCCATTTACAGTTGCATGGACAATTCATACTGCTGCTTTATTACTGCCAGGTCAACCCAAATTTCTGTCGCCAGACGTCGTGACCTTTCTGATAGTTACATTGCTTGAAGGGCAAGGGAATCACGCTCTTCGTGGGTAGTCTGCGAATCGTGCACTCATTGCGGACCCCGAAAATCCACTAGGATTCTCACCCCCCTACTCCACCCTTCCCTTTTCATCTTCCATCGAAGAAGCTGCAGCGACTGGGATTACGGATGCCGGAAAGTTTGGCAGTGATATATGAGTTTAGGGTCTGTCATTCCGGCGGATTGCTCGTCGGCTTTGGGAGACGAGAAAATGACAGTTTGTCGTAAGGCAGGCGCATTGAACGCTTACAGAACAAAAAACGTTTCTCGTCCTTAAACGACGACAGTTGCCAAAGGTCGTAAGAATAGTTGGATGGATATGTAATAAAAACGAGCGCGCTTGTACAACTTGATTTCTTCATGTCAGCACTGCAAGCGTAAAGGTTCAACGACTGCAACGAATTCCGCGAGCCGCATCAGTTAAACACCACGTTTAGCTTAAAAGTGCCTGTTATTTGGCGAGATATGATTACCGTGTGTTTCAGCATATAAGCCGACTTTTGAAGCCCTAAAAATTCGTAAAAAATGTTAAGGTCAACGTATACACCGAATATGGAATCTTAAGCTTGAATTAAAAATACTTGCTTAAGGTTAGAAATATATGAATTAATACCAGAATACAGTATTTAAAATTTATTACTATATATTTCTCAAAAATACACATTGTTTGCTCACCTTTTAACTCAGGAGAATTTGTTGATCTTCATCAAACGGGAACTGCTCACAGAATTCGTCGAACGTTATGTTTTTGGGTTTACTTTGTGTTCTCAAAAAGTAAACGTTCGAGATTGTTAATTTATAACAGCAAATTTGTTTCCATATTGAGGCCTTGTTTGCGAAGAAACCAATTAGCAGTACAGTACAGTACCAAATAAGCAATAGCTCAGTTACATAATGCACTCAGTTACGTAATGTATGTGTAACAGGCAAAGTGTAGAATCCAGGCATTGTATCGAATGCCTAGGCGATGTATAGAATGCCTGGCATACTGGAGGAGGAAAGGAAAGGCTGCTCCTTATATCTCGCTGTTAAAATGGATATAAAACCTGTTATAAATACTAAATATAATATAAAAATGTGTATAACACGAACACTTTGGGTGTTTTCCATCTGCTTTAAGTTTATTAAATGCATATCTCGCTATCGTGGTATAACATAGTATTTTTTGAAGTTTTTATCTTTTTGGGGTATTTATATATTAGTTTTGCTCATTATTTTTTTACTGTATTTTGTATAAAAATAATACAATAAATTTTAGCATCCACAACATCCTTATTTTATTTCTTAAAATTTTTTTCATAAAATACGGTTCTATTTTCGCCATAAAATTCGAATCTCTTTGAATTTTGTAGACAGAGATCATATAGTAAAAATAATTCCTTGGACTCACTTTTCTTGCCCAACAAGACCTTCCGGATATAATAACTGCTCTGGCCCAACTAGATCCCGCCTGAAATTCGACAGCCAAAAAATAATAAAAATACAAAAAATAAATACAGGGTCATCGAAAAAGGTGTTCGTGATTTCCCTTTTATTTATATTCGGAAATATTTGATCGATTACTGTGATCATAGCAGCAAACAGTGTGGTAACTCATTAAGTTTTATTTGACACCTGAACAATGACCTTGGCTGCGCCGTGAATGTGCGCAGAATGACTACTACACGCACCGCCTCAGTCAAAGTGTGTTTAGGGTCAAACGGCACCAGGGGTTTCCCCCATCTCCGCGTTGCTTTCATTGTGAGTGAACCAGTTCGCTGGGAAATGCCAGAGATTTAAAAGTGTATGGATATTGTATATGTGTAATGTCATGTACCGTTGTTCATCTGGTCGTTTAGCCGCTGGACCCCTACTGAGGCCCAACGTTGCCCCACTTTCGCCCCGTGGAGGCAGACCAGGAAACACTAGTAGACTAAGATTTACTCTGGCAGGTCCTGCCGCTTAATTTCCTGAGATTTCGGCGGCTAGGACCTAAAAAAAAAAAAAAAAATATATATATATATATATATAAAAATAAAAAATAAAAAAATAATAAAATAAAAAGAGGAAATGAAAGTTAAAAAATAAACTAAGATATATATATATATATATATATATATTTTTTATTTTTTTTTATTTTGGTAAATTCTATGGGGAATAACGCTAAATTTTTGAAACGCCGAGTGTATGGGCGAAAAACGTAATTTGGAGATGATTAAATCAATTCCGATGTGTAGGGCATTCGCTTGCGTATGTGCAGGTAGAGTGGGTGGGGAGACTGAAGTCTGGGGGGGGGAAAGACAGAAGTATGGAGTCGAGAGAGGAGGCAACTCCAAGTCACAGTGGGGCATGCCCATGCCCCACTAGAAGGGAAAGTGGGAATGGTGAGAGGGGGATGAGACAGTAAGACCGTCTCCCCCCCCACCGGGGATATGGGTATTAAAGATGAAGGAGGCTAGGGTGCCCTCTTCAATTCGCCAAATGGCGTTTGGCAGCTGTGCTGCGTTAAGTCTTTTTTCTTCAATATTGAGCCGGTTTCAGTCCAGTCGCTCATGGGGTAAGCGCGCCGTCCTTGTGTTTTTCACTCACTTGTCTCAAGGTTTTTCTCTGTAGTAACTCTGTTGGATAGTATTTTATGGTCTTGTACAGTTTAACTTGTGGTGATATTTCTTCAGACACGATTTATGGTAATTAGCAGTTTTCTCCTCTCGAAGAGGTCCTGCGCATATTGAGAAAGTGCTCTGTATTCCTCTTCTGTGTCAATGAAGTGGGATTCCAGTCCTTTCGGAAGGTAGTGTATCTTTGTGATCAGGATGCCTCTGAGATCTTCGTATTCTGGGCAGTCGTAGACCAAGTGGTTCCAGTTCTCGATCTCCCCACATATGCAGTTGGGGTCCTCAACAAGGCAGAACCCGAGCAGCTTCTCCTTAAAGGGACCATGACCAGTAAGGAGCGAAGTCAAATGCTTCCCCGGAAAGTACCAGGCTGGTTGCTTGGGATATATTTTGCTGAGGTTGGGAAGGAATTTTCTTGTGATTTCTCCTTTTGTTGTATCGGTCCATCTTTGTTGCCACTCCCGAAGTAGGTAAGCCTGTAATCGGACTTTTTCTGTTTTTGTACTACTCGCTGGGTCAATTATGAAATCCTGGAAGGTGGCAGCAACCCCCCTGGCATGCAGGAAGAGCAAGCCAGCTTTTACAGTCTCCAAATCGAGGGGGAGCGCTCCAGCAAGCACCTGCAACGCTGGTGTGCTTACTGTTCTGCATGCTCGTGTGGTTGTTAGTAAAATGGTCCTTTGTATCGTATCCAGAGTTCTCCTATTGACTGCAAGCGTCGTTTTGCTGTACCACACTGCAGCAGCATAAGTTATCGCAGGGATGAAGGTTGCCTTATAATACAACATTAGTGCTGTTTTTTTTAATCCCCAGTCTTTTCTCGTAACCCTCGCCACCAGTGCCGAGTAACGTCTTATCTTCGTCCTTATATATTGTAGGTGAGGTTGAAAGGATAAGTTTTTGTCTAGGATAACTCCTAGATATTTCATTTGGTTGGCAAGTTTAATGGTCACACCTTCTATTTTAATTTGGGGTGGGCGCCGTATTTGCAGGGTTCCTTTTAGTAGAATAGATGTGGTTTTCGTCGGTGAAATTTTTAACTGGTTTCTTGTAGCCCAATTTTGTATTTTCTGCAGAGCTTGGTTTGCGGTAGTTTCCAGTTGGGCTCTTGAGTCAGCCTCAATGGTAAGAATAAGGTCGTCTGCAAAGGCCTGGGCTCCGATCAGCCCCAGGTCCAGGTTCAGGAGCTCATCGAGAACCATATTCCAAAGGAGTGGCCCCAAGACAGACCCCTGCGGGCAGCCCCTGTATACAGATCTTGTGACTTTTTGGTAGTTGGCATTTATTTCTACTTTCCTGCAAGATAGGTAGTCCTCCATTACCTTGTATAGGTTGATAGGGACTGCAGCCACCCTTAGTCTGGCTAGGACGCTCGGCCACCAAAGTGAGTCGAACGCCCCAGCAAAATCAATTGAAATGACTAGCAGGTATTTTTTTCTGCATTCCTGTGCCTTCCGAAGCAGGTTTCCAAGTGCATCCACTGTGGAGGAACCCGGCTTAAATCCGAACTGATTCCTAGCCGCCAGGTTTGTCCTCTCATAGTGGTTTTTGATTCGCTTGTGCAGCAGTCTTTCATATAGTTTGCTGACCACTGAGAGCAGTGCAATAGGTCTATATGACTCTGGGCAGTCCGGTTTTTTGTTAGGATTTTTAAGTAACAACTTGGTGTTTGCTGTTTTCCATGCTGTGGGGAATTTGCCTGTTTCCAGGCACCTGTTGTAGAGAGTAAGTAGTAAGTGCGGTGCAAATTCTGCAGTTTTCTTCAAGATCTCTGGTTCGATCATGTCCAGTCCTGGGCATTTGCGGTTTCTGATCTTGGTGGCAGCCTCACTGAGCTCTTCCAGGGTGAAGGGGGGTTCAATTGTCGAGGTGTTATAGATTGCGTTCTCCTTGCAAATTTCGTGTTGTTCTTGCATGGTTAATATTGCTGGTTCCTTGAAGATTTTGTCCAGTATGTTGCCCATTGACTGCTCCCAAGTGGTCGTTAGGTTTCCCTCCGGTGTCCTGGTAGTACTAATGACCTCGCCCCTGGGAAGCTTATTGGTTATCACCTTGTAGACTATGCCCCAGGGGTCGGTGTTTCCAGAAGTAGACACTAGGCGCTCCCAAGAACCCTTCTTACTTTTTTTTATGGTGTCTGTGTAACGGTTCCTAGCTTCTCTGTAATGTTGTCTCAAGACCTCCACCTCATCTTCGGGCCAGGTTCTGCGAGCTCTCTGGAAGTACCGCCTCAGTCAGTGTCAGTAAGATGGCTGTCAACAGAAAGGGTAGTGTATGTGTGTTGTGATACGCTGAATTTAAATCTGTCATAACAGTGCGACGCCAATACCGACGTCCGTCCGTATTGACGTCGCACTGTTATGACAGATTTAAAATCATGGACACCTTTTTCGATGACCTTGTATAACAGATATACACTGTATATTCATTTTAAAAGATATGAGGAGCAGTATTCTCCCAGCATGCCTTTGTATAAAAGTTCGGAACTGTGATTCACTTAATGGTATCATAGGACCATAAAGAAAAGTTTATTCATACTTTGCCTAGCCATTCTATACAATGCTTGGATTCTGCACTTTGCTGATAGCATATACAAAGCTTCAGTGAGCGATGTCACGTCATCAATTGTGCCTGTAGGTTCAACTTTCTGTCCTAAAATATAATTGTAATAGTAATAGAGGCATATGATGCAAGAAAGCAAGCGTATGAGCTTATGTAGCATCAGCCAAAAAAAAAAAAAAAAAAAAAAATCAAAAACTTTCTAATAGTTTGTGCAGTCCTTGAATTTATTTAAGCTATCAACTTGCACAACGACTGATGGAAGTTAGTTCCAGCAATTAACATCTGTTCTACAGCTGTCTTTTCTCAATTTGAATTTATGCCCCTTAATGAGGTTCATAATCTGAGCAAGAATTCAGCGTGCTCAACCCATTCAAGGCCTTATACATCTCAATCAGATCACTTCACAGGTGCCTAGTTTCCAGCCGCTGCAATTTTCAGAACTTAAGCCTCCCTTGGTAAGAGAACCCTTAAATTCCCCTCACCAATCTTGTTGCCCTTCTTTGTAAATGCTCTAGCAAATCTACATCCTTCCTAAAATGAGGCCTCCAGACCTGTACTCAGTACTCAAAGCATGGCCTGACCATTGCCTTATACAAAGGGATAATCACTTTCTTTTCCCTTCTAGCAAAATTCCCGTATATCATTGACAAAACCCCATGACCTGCTCTGGCATTGCTTAGAAAACTTCATATCTGACTGCACAATTACTCCAAGATCTTTTTCATTTTCTACCACCCTAAGTGTAATACCACACAGTTGGTACGTTCCTCTGAGGTTACTTCTACCCATACGTTAAACTTCAGTTGCCACTTCTCAGCCCATCTGCCCAAATTTTCTAGATCCTGTTGCAGTAGCACACTGCCATTAATGTCCTTAACAACCCTGCCAACCTTTGTATCATCTACAAACTTCGACACTAACCTTGATATACCTTCATCAATATCATTGATAAATATACAAAACAACAGTGGACCCAACCCCGGGGACTCCAGTAATAACATTAGTCCACGAAGAGCAACGTCTATTGATTACCATTCTCAGTCTTATCCTACTCAAACTGTTTTATCCATTGTAGCGACTTACCCTTAATACCTACCATTCTGCTCCAATTTGTACAGTAGTCTTCCATGCGCTACAGTGTCAAAGCTTTCCTGAAATCCAAGTATATGATATCAAAATTATTTTTTGCATCCAGTTCCTTTGCAACCATATCATAGTATCCGATAAAATTTGTCAGACAAGACTTTCCCTTAACAAACCCATGCTGTGTCTGAATTATTGCTGCAGACTTGTCTAGATGATGCTGCAATGCATCTCTAACTCCTTTATTTTACCCGGAGCAGAAGTTAAACAAACTGGTCTGTAATTACTCGAGTCACCCTTCGAACCCACTTTGTGAATTGGGGATACATTGGGACATCTCCAGTCCTATGGGACCTCCCCTGAGTCCAAGGATGCTCTCATAATTATGGTTAAGGATTTGCTTAGTTCCTTTGCTGCCTCCATTAATATAACTGGATAGATCCCATCTACCCCAGGAGCCTTTCTTATGTTTAAATTCAACAATTTCTCCTCCACTTTGCTCTCAGTTATTACAAAATCATTACGCACCCTGTTACAGCTTGATAAACGTCTGGCATATTCCTACCTTAATAACTCCTCATGTGTGAATGTAGATGCAAAATACTCATTCAGTTTGTCAGCTGTCTAAGCAGGATCATCAGCAGTCGAACCATCGATATCAAGTTGACCAATCTGATTCATTTCCTTCCTTTTAGACTTTATATAAGTAAAGAAGTCCTTGCTGTTTTTCTTAGCATCCTTTGGTCCTTGAGGTTGTCACAGACATTCTCTCAGATATGCCAGACAAGCTGTACTTGCTACCTGGAAGTCTAAAATGCTGATGGAACTGATATTCGGGTGACACTCAAGTCAAGTGGACCCAATTTCGGCGAAGTCCGGACGGTCTGTGACAGCCAGATCCTCTGCTTGCACCTTCACCATGGTGGGACTGTTAGTAATCCTGGGTATAACCTCCATGTACAAGTACATGGTGGGTGACCACCCAAGTGTGAACCAACATAAGCAGGGGTCGAGATGTGGCGCTCAAATCACACGGAGGAATTCCGCCTCTATGGTACCAGGCAGCACTAGGTGGTAGATGACTCTCATCAACCGGTGCAATACGACCACTTTGCTTATTGGAGGGTTTAAATGGTGGTACCCATGTTTAGTCTCTAGAGCTAAGTTCTGGTCAACCCTTCCCTATCTCTTCCACCATGCAGTATGATTGATGAGTTTTGAGGTTATGATGAACATCGTGGCGAGATCCAATATTCCTTACATTTCGAGGGTACAGCTCTAAAACGGTGTTCACAGGTCGGCCGCTAGTTAGTACACCGGACCGAACCTATTGGTAACTCTAGGAGGCTTCCGGATCAGCTAATATATAATCTTGCTACCTCTACTCTGTCAGGTAGTGACTGGAGGGAGTCCGAGTAGTGTGTATGCAGGGAGCATTGTCGAGGCCACGTTATGTCAAAGATCTGGGCATATTCTTACCATGTGTACGCCATATCCAAAATTTCATTACTTCATACAGCATGCCCCACCCACTTTTTCTTATTATTGAATACACCATGAATTGTCAAACTAATAGAGCAAGCTTATCTGTGAAAAGATCTAAACCCCCCAAACACTTCCTAATTCATTTCACAAATATACGTGCTCTCAATTCTAATCTCAGCGATGTCCATTTCCACTTGCAGCCTGCCAAACCCCATGTACTTTTTCTGACAGAATCTCAGTTATCGGTTGATTCAACTACTGCTCATCTCAGATGATGCCCAAATTATTCGCTATATGATTCCTTTCGCTTCAAAGGTGGTACTTGTGCATATGTCCGTTCTGATATTCCCTGTCAGAGACTTGGCAATTTGGTATCTCCTCCCTTTGATCTTCTATGGCGCCTCCGTAGCCAGGTGGGCAAGAGCGGAAGTGCGTAGTACACCTTGTTGATTTGACCAGGGTTCGAGCCCGTGACCACCAAATACGGAGGATACCGCCACATATCGGAGCTATATGGCCTTAGTTGCTAATGCGCCTAAAAACCAAATAACAACAACAACAACAACATGACTTCTAAAATCAATCTATCAAAGTGTCCTGGAATGGACATTGTTAAAAATGCGGCAATCAAAAGATTTCACCAACATTTTCCACATATATTGTTGACTGTATTCAACAAATGTCTATTAGAGGGGACTTTTCCAAATTTTTGGAAGATTGCGTTAGTAAAGATGCTCAGAAAGCCTGGAAAATTGGCAACGGATCCCAAGGCATATCGCCCTATACCCTTATAGGAAATCTTGGAAAGCTTTATGAGAGATTATTAGCGCCTAGGATGCAGAAGGTTCTGGCTACAAGTAATAGGATTTCTAATTCACAGTTCGGCTTTAAGAAAGGTTCCTCCACTGAAGATGCCATCAGAAATTTAGTGAATCTATGTAAAACTACAGACAAGAAATAATGATGGTTGTTTTTATCGACTTTGAGGGCGCTTTCGATATACTCTGGTGGGAGAACGCCCTCAGGTCACTTCGAGAAGTACAATGTGATGATTTACTATATCAAGTTATTAGATCTTATTTTTCAAATAGGCATATAAAAGTCATCTCACAACATTTGGTATTTTCAAAATTTATTTCCTCGGTCCTTGGGCCTATCCTCTGGAATTCTGTTTTAGACCAATGGTTACTAAAAGAAAGTCAAATTTGCAATAAAATAGCATATGCCGACGATTTAGTGCTATGCATACCAGGCAGGTCAAGACTTTTGCTAGAAACACAGAGGAAAGAAATCCTGGATGATTTGCTGGAATGGTCTAGAGTAAAAATTTCTGAGACGAAAACTAAAATGATGATCTTCAATAATAAACTGGATTATAACAGACCTCCTAAACGTCATATCAACAATGTCCAAATTCCTTATGTTTCTCAAAAGAAATATCTTGGTCTCTTAATTGATGATAAATTTTCTTTTATCCCCCACGTAAAGAACTTAGCCGAAAAGATTAAGAAGTTTACTATCAATGTGATTAGGCTATCCAGAGCTGAATGGGGTAGGTATAAAGTACAAAACTTTGGCATTATATTATAAGACTATATTTTTGTCAATTGTATGCGGCTGCCATATGGTTTCCTAGGGTTACTCACGTCACAGTTAAGGCCAAACTTTTATCATTGCAGAGAAAGATGATGTTGGCAACACACAGATTCTGAAAAACCAAATCAACCAATGCATTACAAGTGATTTCCGGTTGTATTTCGATTGACCTTTATGTGGCATATTGAGGCGTGATTTCTAACTTAAAGAAAGATTTGGCAACTCAAATCCTCGACATTGCAAGTAATCCGACCACCGACATTCAGCAGAAGAAAATTAATCTTTGGACAAAATTCACTGAGAAGTGGAAATACAGATGGCAATTCAGTGAAACAGGACACACTACTAGGGAGTTCATTGAAGATGCAACATTTGCTGTAAATAAGAACGTTATGGGATGGTTTTATCCTTCAATGACAACGTCATATTTAATTACTGTACATGGTTCACAGCGGGATAAATTGTTAAAATTTTTACTTGAACCTGACCCTTTGTGTTTTTGAGGGGCAGTAGAAGATTGGAGGCATGTTCTGCTTTATTGCCCGGCTTATGACGACTTCAGACAAGAACTATTTAACAGCACTCAACCTATTAGGACTGATAATCTCGATATTTTGATTCAAGATGCCAAGAACTTTGTAGCATTCCAAACGTTTTCTGACAAGTTGTTTAAAAGAAGACGCACCTTGTTTACTAATTCTAGAAGTGGACAGTAGACTGATGTATTCATGAATTTATATTTATACCTTACTAGGTCAAACAGCTGTTAACTTATAAACTAAATGTTTTGCTCTTAAATTAGTAATAATATAGAATGTATATAATGGTATTAACTATACATAGAATTTTTTATTATTTTTTTTTATTATTTTATTTTTTACCCTCGGGTTGGACAGCCTGAGGGTTCCTGTCCTTTGGTATTGCACTCCTTCCACTGGACGACAAATTGGTGCAGCAGCACTAGATAATAGAACTAAGCACAACTCCTCATGCTTAGAAATGGGCAGTGATTGAGCAGGTGTTGATCGCTGTAGAGTGTAGACACAGTTACTCTCTCTCAACACAGATTTTGCAAGGTGGAGTTCGACTAAACGTCTAGGTGCCACCCAAAACAAGTACATACGCATACATACAGATATCAAAAAATAATTTTGATATCATATATTTGGATTTGAGGAAAGCTTTTGGCACTGTTGCGCATGGAAGACTATTGTACAAATTGGAGCAGAATGGTATTAAGGGTAAGTTGCTACAATGGATAAAATGATGGTTAAGTGGGAGAAGACAGAGGGTGGTAATCAATGGGTGCTGCTCTTCGTGGACTAATGTTATTAGTGGAGTCCCACAGGGTTCGGTTTTGTGTCCACTGTTGTTTTGTATATTTATCAATGATATTGATGAAGGTATATCAGGCTTAGTGTCGAAGTTTGCAGATGATACAAAGGTTGGCAGAGTTGTTAATGACAGTAATGGCAGTGTGCTACTGCAACAGGACCCAGAAAATTTGAGCAGATGGGCTGAGAAGTGGCAACTGAGGTTTAATATTGACAAATGCAAAGTACTGCATATGGGTAGAAGTAACCCGAGAGAAAAGTACCAACTGTGTGGTACTACACTTAAGGTGGTAGAAAATGAAAAAGACCTGGGAGTAATTGTGCAGTCAGATATGAAGTTTTCTGAGCAACGCAAGACAGGCTGCCAGGGCAGGTCATGGGGTTTTGTCAATGATATATAGGAATTTTGCTAGCAGGTGGAAAAGGAGGTGATTGTCCCTCTGTATAAGGCCATTGCCTTATACAGAGGGACAATCAGGCCACGCCTTGAGTACTGCGTACAGGTCTGGAGGCCTCATTTTAGGAAGGATGTCGATTTGCTTGAGCGTGTACAGAGAAGGGCAACAAGATTGGTGAGGGGAATGAAGGGATCCTCTTACCACTACTACTACATAGAGAGGCTAAAGTTCTGAAAATTGCAGTGGCTGGAGACTAGGCACCTGCGAGGTGATCTGATTGAGATGTATAAGGCCTTGAATGGGTTGAGCACGCTGAATTCTGATGAGATCCTTCCACTTGTCCAGATTACGAGCCTAAGGGGGCATAAATTCAAATCAAGAAAAGACAGATGTAGAATAGATGTGCGGAAATTTGCCTTTAGCCAGCGGCTGGTTAATTGCTGGAACAAACTTCCATCTGTCGTTGTGGAAGTTGATAGGTTTGAATAAATTTAAGGGGAACTGGACAGGCATTTGGAGGGAATGGTGTGATTTTTTTTTTTTTTGGCTGATGCTGCATAAGCTCATACACTTGCTTTCTTGCATCACATGCCACTACTACTACTACTACTACTACTACTACATAGGTTATCTTTTATTGCGTTTTATTGCTTTCAAGTGAAGCTGTATAATTAAATTTGTTTCTTACGCAGAATGCGATGATTGTAAATAGAAAGTGTTTGTATCTATGTATATTTTTATATATGTAAGAAAAATGTATGTAAATAAAAAAAATATATATACAAAAAAATCCATGACCTTCGATAATTGTTAATTCCTTTGGTAGTTTGTTATTAATTAAACATATATATGTATTGCATTATATACTAATAATGCTGTATATGATGTAATTTATTGGAGTTTGTATATATGCCTGCGGCACAAATGAACATTGAGAACCCTTTCCCTCCGATTTGGTTTAAGTAGATCGTCTTTGCATTGTTTCTACAAAAACATCTCACTCTTTTCGGTAATTCAAGACGTTCACATCATTTAGGCAAAGGTTTAAGTGGCTGGTTATTTAAGTGCAGCACAGAAGCGCTTTATGTGTTTCACCCGTCCAAACAGAACAGATCTATCGTTGATTCTCTTTGCCATCTCCTGCTCGTCGTCTCTCAGGTATCCCTTTTCATTCTGTATTGGTCAAGAACACAACGTCATCCACTTGTGAATAAGCATACACTGCGTCAGACACGATCACGGGAATAAAGTCATTGACCGCTTGCCACTTTACTGCAAGCTCGTTTCACGCAATAAAATTTAAATAACTTCGATTTAAAATTTTACTATTTCACTTAAGAGCGCGCTATCCGTGAAGTGTCCACTATCGCTATTATATCCCTACCTACACAGGGTGGTAAAGGCCTGAGTTAATCCCGTCAATGGCGCGAGGAAGTTTTATGGACTTTTTTAACTCGGTAGGCTGAGTTAGTCGGTCTCAGGCGGAGATAGCAAGGTGTTTATTATATTATTTCAGTGTATTCTGTTAATTTTATTTATATCATTTAATGTCGTTCTTTTAGTGTGTGAGTGGAATGGCCGGAAAATCGTGTTTTTCGTCCACCATTCGTTCATGAAGGGAGGTATACTAGCCGCCCTTCATTATTCATGAACAACCGTACTGCTTGCTATTTCTAGCCGAGTTGCAGAATTTAATACCAGAGCAAGCTGCATCACAAAGAAACTGCGCAGTTGACCTTGGCGGTCGATCAAGTTTACGGCCGTTCAATTTCGCCTATGTAACAGTGGACGGGACACACGAGGAATAGTATGCGGCTCTCAAATTTTGTTTCCGTCTTAAGAAAACATCAGCTGAAGCGTATGAAATGTTAAAAGAGGCTTATGATGAATATATGCTTTCATATGGCACAGCTCGCAGGTGGTTTAGAATGTTTAAAGATGGACGTGATTCAATCACAGAAATCGGCGGTTCTGGAGCTTCAACTACTGCTGTCACCACAGAAACCATAAACACTGTTTCTGAAATAATGGGAGAAAATCATCGTATAAGAATAAGGCAAACTGCCAGAGATATTGAGAATATCAGTATGAAGCACGCACGGTGTTCTCTATGATATTTACATATGACACGTGTTTATGCAAGCTGGATTCCAAGAGTACTCGTCTAAGCAACAGCGAGTTCGCATGAAGGTTTGCCATGAGCTGCAACGGATGGTTAATGAATATTAACCATCCGTTGGTTAATATTCATTAACCATTATAATGAATATGGTGATGTTCTGCACAAGGCGATAACGGTGGAGGAGACATGGCTTCATTATTTCGACCCAGAGAATAAGCAACAAAGCTCTGTTTGAAAATCTGCCTCAGGGCGAACACCGATAAAAGCAAAAGTTGGATTCTGCAGGAAGGGTTGTGGTCATCTCTTTTTTTGACATTGAAGGAATGTTTACCAGCATATTATGCCACGTCACACGGACTGTTAAGGGAACTTACTACAGAACTGTACTGCACACTTTGCTGGATCACATTCGTCGCAAACGACAACAACTGCACGCAGGTGGGTGGTTGCTGCATCACAACAATGCGAGACCTCACATTGCTCCGTACTGTCATCGAGTACTTAGCCAGCGTTAACGTAAGATGTGTTCTTATCCGCTATACAGCCCTGACCTTCGCCCTGCGATTTTTTAATTTTCAAAATTAAAGAGGGAACTGCGAGGAAAACGTTTCCAATTGTCAGAAGAAGTTGTAAAGACATCGGCGGCGATTCTCAAACGTGTATCAAAAAATGGCTTCCAGCATGTTTTTGAAGAATGGCAGAAAGGTTGGAGTAAGTGCATTTCATCAAACTGCTTTGAAAAGAACCATCAAAATATGGATGATTAATACAGGTAGGTATACTGTGAAAAAAAAAAATTATGATCATTCTTTATTGAACAGCTCTCGTAGTTCATGCTTTTTACGCGCGTGTTAGTATGTGACGTAAACGTAAGTTTGTTGTCGAAAGTTATTTCCCAGTCTCTATGAGTAACAGATTGGATAAGTATGCAACTTAGTTTCAGTTGTAAGGCCGTAGGTGAGATTTAGTATATCATCAGTAAATCTTCGGTGAATCAAACTGACTTACTCTAAGTACATTACAACACCAGAAGCTTATGATTTATCTCACACAACGAATTATTGGCCAGCGACGGTTGGATAGTCATTAGTATCTTAATATCATTTGCGTAAATGCATATATCATCATTACCCTTGCAAAATGGGTTCAGCATGACAGTAAAGAGGAGTCTGGAATTATTGCACCTTCATTGCTGGCTCGGAAAGCGTTGAGTATCCGTCGTTTGAACTGTAAGGAGGTTAGTAATTGTTGATCTTTTTGTGGAAAAACAGCATGCAAAAATGCAGTTGTTTTTTTTTTTCTCACAAAAATATAAGTGGGAACTTTACGCCAGGTTACCGTGCCTTGAGGCGGTTATTTTGAAAGTTAACAGCACTACGAGATTAGCTCCTGATGTCAATTGTATGAGAGATGCTGAATTCTTGAATTCAGTATCTCTCTCACAGTTTATTTCATTTCTAGTTATTTGCCATGCCTTAAGGTCTCTCTGTCTCTCTCTCTTTTATCCATTGGCGTCTGCTTTTGTGTTTATCTTTATTTTTCCATCTGTCTTTCTTTCAACTCCTGCATGCCTAACATGCAATTAGAAGAGGAATGGATTTCAAGGCGATATACGAATGCGATAAGGAATGTGGGACAACGATCTAATTGCCGTATCCGCCCTCGGCTGTGGGTTACTGTCCTGTTCATGGAGATAACAGTCCATCATTCGTAACAGCATACTCGTCAACATTTCATTGTAGGTGTCCTAATCGCACCCCAAACAGCCATCCCTAAATTTCTGCTGAATTCTCCTTCGTCACGAAAGAGAAAGAGTTTACATTCCAATAAATAGCTCTCTCGCCTGATCTACACACACACACACACAGACAGGCACATCTAACAAATTTGTTGATAATTATAGGGGAATCTCGTGACTATTGTTAAGGCATTATTCAAAGATTAGGATTCGATACAGTTTTGATAACGCCATTCAGAATACATCCCTCTCTTTACGTGACGGCAGCCCCTTAGATGTGCGATAAGGTCAGCCGTTTGTTTAAGATGACGTCGGCAGCTACTAACCAGTCAGCTCTCAGTACAGTAACTTTTTCTGTAACGTAAAGGTACTACAAGAATTGACGCACCTAACTATCAAATAATCTCGACCGTAGAACAGCTTACTCTTAATCAGTGCCAATGGTATTAACACATTGACACTGATTCCCCTGTATTTACGACTTTAATATTATAATGTTATTCGTACATAGTGAACCCAGGGGTATGTAGTGAAATAGTTAAAAGCGAGATAGTGCTTATAAGCGGGAGTGTTATAACAGGAGTTCACTGTATTTTATTTAGATATTTATTGTTATTCTCCTAACCCCCTTGCCAACTGCGATTTTGCCAAACGCAATTTCACCTTCGTATACTCCGCCATGTTTAAAAGTGCTTAAAAATGCTTTTTTTTTTTTTTTTTTTTTTTATTAGACTGAGGCGGTTTTGTTACTTAACTTATCAAAATAATAATTTGATAATAATACAGTTATGGTGGAATACAGTATTTCTGCATTAATGCTTGAAACCACTGAATTACGTCAGACTGAAAAACAATAAAAATAAAATAAAATACGCATTATCTGCTGATAGATGTCACTGGCCATGATATTCTGAGAACACAGAAATCTTCATGTTTGGCTTTACGCAACAGCCAGTGCAATGTCATCACATGGAAAAAACAAACTAGAGTGGCATCCCTTGAATGTTGTGGTAAAGTTCCTTTAGACGTATATTTGGTCTGTCTTTTAATACAAAAATTTCAGTTTCAAAAAGAAAGAAAGAGGAGTTTTTTCCTACTTCATCTTTTAACTTCCATTTAGTAATTAAGCTTTCAAATTCTTGTTGACTTTATACTTATGGTAGTTAACAATATCAGGAATATGAGTCAAAGGCATTATATATTACATGCTATACCTTTGACTTCCTTAACGAGCATCCAACAGTAATCCGAAGGATACTTGAATCCCGCTTGTCTTGATAATACCCTCCCGTCATAGTTTATATACTGAATCCTACCAAATGTTATGGGTCACTTACAGTTATGAACAAAACTTATTTATTCAAAGAACCCAATTAGCTACAAAGCTAATTAGGTTCTTTGGCCATAATGGTTGCCGCAATGCGTGGAAGATTTAAAGAACGCATCTTGAGCTCCATTTACAGAGGACGTCGTGACCCTACCTTATTTCCCGGTTTCAGTTCGTCTCAAAAAGGTATAAGGACCTATTCCATAATATTACCAAAATGTAGGGAAAACAAGATTGTTCAGAATATCCACTGCACCAGTAGACAGTCCATATCACACGAAGCTCTCCCCATACCCTTCCCTCTACCCCAAGCTTTTCATTTGGGACAATTCACTCAGGTAGTAAGGGTTCTCCATGCATTCCCCGTACCCAACTACGTCCATCAGAGGTTCCGGCGTGTTCCGCACTCGTCGTTCCACTGAACTGATTGCCATTCATCCATATTCCAACTTTGGTATGCCTTGCACCATGCTAGTTAACGGCGTGGATTTGTTTTTGTTATAAGAAGCTTGTTTGCTGCAGTTTTTCTATGAAAACTCGTAGTATGCAGTATGGGGAACATTTTCAGGTCTGTATGTGGTCCCTCGCAGTTCCAAACCTAGATTCTGTATGATTTGATGGCGAGATGATGTAACCAGCCATCTTCTCAAAGCGCTCCGCTCCTGTCAGTTACTGTTTAACACTTACCTTGTCTTTGCTGGGTTCAGTTGCCTTTGAGCTTCCATTTCTCCAGCAGGTTACCAGTTGTTGAGATTTTCTTCACATGAGATTCAACTATCATTGCCCCTCCAGAACCCCGTTAATTCATTCCATTTGTTCACTATTTGGCATACATACTTGAAATGAATTCCCTGAACACCTTTATATAAGAGGTGGGTGGGGTTCTGCCATGGCTTTTGGTAAGATAATGTATTTACATGGAATCGGGGACCGTATGCAGTTCCTTTTTGTCGAAGTTGGGCAGAAATCCAAATGTGAGGCAGCAAAAACCGTTTTTACTAATCCTCAAGGAGCCGGTCAACCGTTGAAAAGCTTACTTCAGTGATTCTTAGGTACTTAAGAAGTTGTGGGTAACGCTCTGTAGGTGGCCTTTGTTTCATCTAAAACAGTTTCTTCTCATTAACTGATTAATCTTAGAACCAAAGAAATGACTACTTTCTTGTTTCTCTGATAGGGGCGTATTTTACCGTCAAATACTGTAAGCCAGTCCTTTCTTGTTGAAATACAGTGTATTAGCCCATCAAATCTATAATTACAATTACTATATAAGAATTAGTAAGAACCAAAATATAGATGATTTTTATGTGTTTTTTTATAAATGTGTTACGTCTGCTTCACTCTAATGGAAGTTTTGTTCCAGATTTTATAAAGTGGAGTAAACAATGGCTGGCCATTCCTTACATGCTGGAGGAAGAGATAGTGATAAGTATATGATATTATGAAAGATAACTTGGATAAATCGTAACTATCAAGTGAAAGATTCCAGTTTCTGCCTCAAACACAAATTGTGTTTTTCTTTAATCTGTACTTCAAACCATTACTGAAGTGCTTGGAAATTGTTTTATTGACAACTTGATTCATAGAAAAAGAACTAATGTATTTTCGTGGCTCATTGGGTGCAGAAGCACAATAGCTTTAATTGCAAAAGGTAAGCTTTTTTTTGGTACTTTGCTACTAGCATGGAGAAGAATGAATAAGTTTGTTTTACTTTAAACCAATCACAATAATGATCATTGTAATTGGTAACAGGATGTTCATATCATTTATCAAACTTTGTTATTAGAATCCGGTAACGTATGTTTTATTTATTCCGATCATTAAATTTAGCTTTCTGCAAGAAATCAGCAGTATTCTTTAACTTTTTTAATTAAATTCTTTTAGGAACTGATTACTGAAAACAGTACTTTTTATGTTTAATAACGTTAAAATGGTATTTAAATATTTTTACTTCATACTGCATTCTTCCTATATCTGTCTTTGTCACTGGTCCCCCAACTGATGTGCCGAGAGATTGGGCAAAACTCCATTGAGTTCAACGGCAGTCACTCTTCTGCTGTGGCGCGAATATAGCGTCTTTTAATTGAAGTGTGACTCAGGTAACAAAAGGTTCGGTACCACTGGAGACTCATAATTCGTCCTGTTCATGATGCCACAAGTCCCTAAGTTTACCGTCATAATTGTCATGTACCGTGAGATATTGTTGCTTTATGCTGACGGCATGGAGAGAGAGAGAGAGATTGAGATTTTTTCTATGTTATTGTTAGGTGCCAGTTAGCTTGCACTGGAATGTTATTTTTTATAACAAAATAAAAAATAACAAAAGTTATTTTTTTCTTTTATTTAATTTTCATAATTAAATATAAAGTAAAAAAAAAATTTTTTTATTAAGCTTAAATCCTGCCGTTTAGTGAAGTTATTTTATAGGAAGCTACCAGGCATTTTCATTGCTCTTACGCAGCAAAGCAGTAGGTCATTAAACTATTCCTTTCCTTATCCGGCTTGCGGAGTCTCAGGAAATCCACAATGTGGCCCTTTGCGGATAAAATATTGAGAATCACTTAGATATTTTTAAAGATCGGAGCATGTTTCTCAAACTGATCTCTGTCCAGGGTGTATATATATATATTTTTTTTTTAATTTACCCATGGTTTCTCCCTTCCTCAGCAAAACAGTTTTGTTATCTGATGACATTTTAAAGTCGCTTTCAGAAAGAATAATTCCTTGCTGCATCATTGGGAGTCATATCTCCTTTTCTAAGCGAATGAAGAGCTCTCTTCATGTTTTGGTCAGGCTAAAGGCAATAAGTATCTTTTCTACTCATCCTGAAAGATATAAAATGCATTTTTAATAAGCATGTTTATTAAACAAAACACGTTGATGAACGTGTAATGGTACTCGGATTTTCTTTTCTGTTCTCCCCCCCCCCCCAAGTGAGAACAAAATTAATATTGAATCGTACTTTCTAATAAAATACTTTCTCTATAAAGTTGAGGGGGGGGGATTCTCAATTGAAATGTTTAGTATGTCGCAATGCCACTGAGTAGAATAAAATGTATTTCTATTCAGCAAGTTATGAATCCGAGCCATTTTTAGATTTCCACTGGCGCACAACAGTATATGTAGATAATTGTATGGTTTGGAATTCCTAACTGCATACGAAGAATAAAGTAAGAATCATCCTTACTCCACCCAATTCCTGTTTGTATTATCCATTCTTGCAGAGTTCACAAAGGATGCCGACAAATTTCTATGTTTATTTCTACCGGTTTGCACGTGTGGATCTATTGATAAGTGTCGTGCACAAGATACGTCACTATCCGTTTCTCCGGTTTCAAGCTCTGTAAGAACTCTTAACTTACTAAGCCTTTAATTCGTTGCAGTGACCAGTGATTCCGAGTGTAGATAAGTTCCACGTTCTTTCTAATTGAGTTATATTTTGCTTTTGATAATACCTTGAAACGTGATTGAAGAAGCGGCTATTTCGCATCCACGGATATGATTCGTGACCCTCCCTGATCTTCCCTCACCCATGACTGGCTAATTACATAGCAGTTTGAGTATATTTGGTGGAACAATCACGCTTTGGGATAATTGAAGGTTTCGAGACAAGCATTGACTTCTGACTTATTTATTCTTCCCCTACCCACTCCCTGTTCCGTTGTTGATAGTAAAAACGACAACCCAAGTTTGTTTTTAAACGAGTTGGAAAATGAGTAGCGCACCCGTTGTCCGTCCGCTCGCCTTTCCCATGCACCAATTCGATTCACATCGTATGGATTTTCATGAAATCTTAGATTTGAGTCTTTTTAGATTTTTGCGCCCAAATTTCGTTGAAAACGGTCCGGTAGAAATATAGATTTTCCCCCCATAAAATTTACAGATATTGAGAAGTACTTTAAATGGGAGTTTGCTTCTAATGTTTGGAAATTACTCGGTAAAGAAAAGTCAGATCGAGGCAAAATTTTCGGCGTGTATTTTTCTAATGACTTGGACAGTTTTATGATCAGTTCCGATTCCATAGCCCGTTCAGCCCACTTTACTACAAAAATTTGTATATTGGTAGTGATAACCCTATAACCTTGGAAAATCGGATTGTGCTTATGACATTATTCATTGGAAATGACCACAGGAATAAGCTTCTGAAGTTTTCATATGAGTTTTGACATGAATTACACTGTATAGTTTGGGTGTCCCGGCATTATTCGAGAAAGAGCTGTCGAGTCGATATCACAATTTCAGCCTATGTTTCATTGGTGCTTAAGAAGGTTTTGGGCCTAATTCCGATCAATATCCCACCCCATTTCGCGAATTCTCCCCTATAGAAAACTATGAACCCGGTAGCCACAATTAAAGTATTGTTATTTAGAGCTGTCTGGACCGTGATCTAATGAAGGAATATATGAGTATAACCAAAATTTAGCAGGTATATGATCTTCGGAGGATGCGGAAAAGAATTAAACGAAAAACAATAGTAAGTTCTAAAAGTCACCAAGGGGAAAGGTGCAGTGAACTTTAAATCTGTTATGAAATCTGTGTGACTGCGTGTACTGCAAATGAACAATATGCCGTTAACACCGGTACGGTAACATTTCACTTTATTGCTTGACAATTTCCTGTAACAGTATAATAGCAACACATGTGGCTATTTCACATTTCACTTTATTGCTTGACAATTTCCTGTAACAGTATAATAGCAACACATTTGGCATGATTATTGTCAAGTATGCTAGCATGACATTAATGACACCGTACGGAAGGGCCTCTTCCGAGTTTTTGTGTGCCTCTGTGGTCACCATTGTGGTCTAGTAGAAACCCAAATCGAGTAACTGCATGGTCAACTGCAGAACAATAACATATTGGGGACGATATGCCTCGAACAGAAATAGGTCGTAAACGGAGCCTGAAAAGGGGGGGGGCTTGGATGCGACACATTAGGGCCCTACTCGGAAGGGGACCCAAAACGTTTCTTAAATAGTTATAAAATAGCTTTGGTCAGCGAAAGAAAGGGGGCCCCCATCATACACCGTCGGAAGTTCCTGGTAAAAAATGTTGCCATTATGTACATCATCTTTCGGTTAACATCAAAGCAAAAGTCTAGGAGTGAAGTTGATCGAGACGACCGCAATGTGGGGAATGAACGACTCTTTATCCTTTCAGTATATATGTTGTCGCAGTACTTTTTTGTATAAATATGAAGGATAAAACCTTGATAAAAGCTATTGTTTCCAGGGGTTCTCGTCATTTCAGTTTTGTAATGACAAAGTCACTAACACGTCTCGATACCGTTGGGCGGTAACTGAGCACGTTATGAAGACAGCTGTGAAACCACATCATACATGGACCTTAAGTGCATATAAGGGAATTTTCTAGTCCACGGGGGTGGCTGCTCTGTGAACCCAAATCCTGCAATTTTCGGTGTCTACTGTCCTTTTCAAGTCGAAACGAGCTTCCTCTCCTGAAAAGTTATTTTCCATGGTAGATATTGGCTACTCATTATCTACTTCCATTGGTGCCAACAGGTTGAAAGCAAATATCAAACGAGTTTTGGCATCACCCGCTTGCAGTTGTTGCTCGCGGAGAAGTTTGTATAGATAGAACCGGTAAACATCTTCTATACGGCCCAGCATTCTACCCTGGGGGACTGCACTGATAACATTAGTCCGCGAAGAGCAGTGTCCATTAACGACCACTCTTTGTCTTCTACACTCAGCCATCCCTTTATCCAGAGCAGTAATTTGCCCTTATGCCACTCTGCTTCAAGTTATACAGCCGTCTATTATGTGCAACAGTATCAGAAGCTTTCCTGAAATCCAAGTATATGATATAAAAATTATTTTTTGCACCCAGTGCCTTTGTTATTAGTTCATAGTATTCAATCGCATTTTTCCTGACAAGATGGCCTCTTAACAAATCTATGCTGTTACTGCAGTATAACTGCGTTTCTGTCTAAATAGTCCTACATTACTTCTTTAACCAGAGACTCCAGTATTTTCCCTAGAACAGAAGATAAGCTAATGGGTCTGTAATTACTCATGTCACCCTTTGATCCCCCCTTGTGAATTGTGGATTCATTTTCACATCTCTAATCCATAGGGACTTCCCCTGATCCAGAGATGCTTTCATAATTATTGCTAAGGGTTTTCTGCCTCCCTTAACATAATTGGATAGATCCCATCTACCCCAGATGCATTTTTTAAGTTTAGCTTCAACAATTTCTCTTCCATTTTCTTCTCAGTTATCACAAAATCATTTAGTTCCCTGTTAGAATTTGATAAACTTCTGGCATCCTCCCTCCCTAAAGAATTCGTCATGTGTGAATGTAGATGCAAAATAACTATTCATTTTGGCAGCAACGTGAGTAGGATCATCAACAGTTAAACCATCGACATCAAGTTGACCAGTGTGATTCAACCCTTTCCTTCTACTGTTAATATAAATAAAGGGCTTTGCTTGACATCCTTTGCTAGACTTTTTGCTAGGCTCAACCGTGGGGGACTCCACTGATAACATTAGTCCGCAAAGAGCAGTGTCCATTAATGACCACTCTGTCTTTTACACTCAGCCATCCCTTTATCCAGAGCAGGAACTTGCCCTTATGCCACTCTGCTTCAATTTGATTCAATTCATTCCTATGCTTAGGCAAGCTAAGGCTTGCCTAATCTCCTTTGTGACTTAATTGCTGACTAATTTATATCTACTCTAGGCTTATTTTGTGGGTGAAAGGTATGTATACGGAATGGGAGGGAGAGATGGGCAGCTTGCAAGTGACCTTCCAACCCCCGTAAAATTTCTATTACTGTAGTGATCCTGTTACACTGGTGTTCAAAACTTAAGGACCAACACTATTTCTAAAGGTCACAACCACAAAATCAAACGAAACACCTGTGGCGATTTGCATAACCGTGGCCGTTCAGTAGAAAGCTGGTGCACATGCAAAAATTTGAATCGTGGTGAGAGGGCTCACATAAACAGATAAAAGCAGCAGTTCAGCAGTTATGTGCAAATTACCGAATGGGGGTCCCGATTGTTAGAAACGTTCGATTGGTTTCATACAGTGCTACAGACAACGAAATGGCCAGTAGACAACATCTGGATGACTTTATCCGTGGTCGAATAATTGGGAAGCTCGAGAAAGGTGGAAGTGCGAGGAGTGGGGCTGCAGAGTTCGGTATCGCCCATAGCATTGTCTCACGTGCGTGGTCGGCCTTTAGAACGACAGGTATAGCTGTTCGAAGGACCAGTGGTGGTCGTCCATGAAAAACAACGCCCAATGATGACCGCTCACAACGGACGACTACCCTCAAAGGTAGGGCAGAGTTGCAAGATGCTGATCCTGCAAAGAGCAGTCACCCCCCCTCAAATTTTTGATAATTCAAAAAAACCAATCCTCCAATAAAAGATATGCACAGGTCGGAAAACGGTCCAGCGACCGCTATCCCCAGCTCTACTTCTTCTGCAAACCAAGATCGCAATAAAAAGAAATCAACCCCTCCATCAGAGGCAAACATGAATCAGAAACTTACTTTTGCTCAGGTTGTTTCTTTGCCGACAAAATCGGCCCCTCAAAATTCCACTAAAAAGGACTCCCCTCACCTAAATGCCCATCAGCAACAACATGCCATACGGACAAATGGCGATCCTACTGATCATCCTCCAACATCCCACCCATATGATTTATTACCCTTGTCTTGCAGAAAGGTACAGCATCACCTCAGTTCAAACAAGAGGAAAGCTATTTGTCTCGCGGATTGAACCGAGTATCACACCGAGCGTCATTAAAGAAATGTGCGTAGAGGGGATGGGTATCGACGTAGAAGTACGAACAAGACATCCAGCATATTCCTCCTTCACTATCTCATGCCCTATCAATTGCGAAGCACGATTACTAGACAAAACCATTTGGCCCAGTGGCACCCTGGTTAAACGCTTCAGGGAACGTGCTTCGAGGCCCTCAACTAAGGTAGCGCAGTAGCAATTAAGGAATTCCTCATCAGATTCGAAAGAAAATATGCGAGTCTCTCTTTTCCTTCAAAATGTGCGCAGCATAGCCAATAAACTTCACACCTTGCAGAACCTTCTATTTAGCTCTTAATATGAATTCATCTGCCTGACAGAAACCTGGCTTCAAAATAATAGACAGCTAGATGCTCTGGCTGAAATTTTGGTTTTAAATGCATTACAAGAGGAAGAGAAAACAAAAGAGGAGGAGGAGTAATGATACTCTATAAGAATAATTTCTCTGTAATTAAAAACCAAGAGTCACACTCGGAAAATTTTGAAGCCGTCTCAGCAACCTTCAGAGAAGGTACAAAGAATGCACAAATTTGTATTCAATACCTTCCACCCAACCATGACAGCGAAGCCAGAAATGAACTCCTTACTTGGCTCGTCGCAAACTTGAACCCAAATGTAGAATCTATCGTCATGGGAGATTTGAACATGCCTCTTCCTAAGCACAAAGATGCAAAGAGCGAATTGGATGATACTATGGAAACCCTCTCGATGAAACAACTTGAAACGCCCCTTACAAGAGGCACACAGCGCCTTGACCTGGCATACTATAATGCTCTAGACATCACATTAACTGACAGTACGACTCGCTTCGCTTCTGATCACATCCCTCTCTAATCCAAGCCAACCTAAGAAGTCAAACTTGTAGACAAAAAGAGAACTGGAGGTGGGAAAACAACGCCGATGTTATCTTCTCAACTAAGTATATAAAACCAGATGTAATTTTGAAACGGCTCTTGAATTTCAACTGGCAAAATGTCTTCCAACTCCCCGTAGACGATGCCTTAGAAGCACTTTCGGATACCCTTCACTTTATTGCTCTTGAGGGTGCATCAAAACGCATTAAAATTTCTGATCGAGCAAATTCCTGGTTTAGTCCACAAGTAAAATATCCTTTCAGGAACAAGAAAAAACTCTTCAGAAAATGGAAAAAAACTGAACACCCACCTGATTATATTCGATATAAAGAAGCTAGAGCACGGTTCATTCGATTGAAACGTCAAGCTCACTATGACACGGTGCGATCACATTTAAAGAAAGGAAACAGGATATACAATAAGAAAAGGCGTACGGATATAATGTCCGAGCACATCTTCTCAGAATATACTTAAGCCACCTTTGGAACTCCTCTGGCGGAAAATCAAGTTAACAGTGAAGTCAACTCAGAGAAAATCCGTGAAGCAATTAACAAACTGAAGAGAGAGGTCTATGCTGAACTGTGTGGACATGTGGACATGTGTATATGTAAGGGCGGCACCTAGAACGTTTGTTCAACTCCGCCTCGTATCTCTGTGAAGAACAGTATCACTACAGATGGGCCAGATGTGTGTGACGTCGGTTTGTGTGTATTATGTGTGTGTTCTGTTGTTCTGTTCTGGCCGCTTGGCTACCCAGAAGCATCAGTCACCTGGACAGATGATTCTGGGTACTCGTCCACACCACGGGAAGGTGGGCCAGTCCCAGTAAAACACGTACCGTCTCGAAAGACTCTGACACACCTGCTGTTGTCAGCAGGTGGGCCAGGAACCTCTGGGGGCCCATTCCAGAGGGAAGAGAGGAAAGAAAAAAAAAAAAAAAAAAAAAAATACCCGTGGTGCAAGTTGTAAAAAAAAAAAAAAAAAAAAAAAAACTACCCGTGGTGCAAGTTGTAAAAAAAAAAAAAAAAAATAAATAAAAGTAATCCATTGTAATATATTATAATAATACAGTAATATATTTATGTATGAGAAAAAAAAAATAAATAAATAAAATAAAATAAGAATTGATAGTATGGCAAATTTAGCAAAAAAGAAATAAATAAAAAAAAAAAAATTTTAAAATACATTGTAAAAATAAAATAAAATAAAAATTGATAGTATGGCAAATTTAGCAAAAAAGAAATAAATAAAAATAAAGTAAAATAAAGAAAAAAAAAAAAAAAGGAAAAAAAAAATTAGAATTTAGCCTTTCCCTTCACAAGAGTGAAATCTAGGCTGCAGAATTGCTTATCTGGTTTTGATTGACATTGGCATACAAGGTCTTTCGCCGGGTAAATATGCCGGATGCAAAGGCCTGCAGGGAGGAAAGATTGTCTGGAGTCTGGATTAGTTGATCCACGTTGGTTGGGGAGAAGTTCAGAATTTTTATCCGAAGTTGGTCTCTGAGATCCTCATACAGGTCACAGTCAAAAAGAAGGTGGTACCAGTTTTCCTTGCCTCCACAAAAGCATAGGTCGGTAGCGAGAAGCCCCAGTTGGTGCAGCTTTTCATTCAGGGAGCCGTGGCCGGTCACCAAGAAGGACGTTTCAAGGCTGAGAGAGAACCAGGATCTTGTAGTTTTAGTCATCGCAAACTTTACCTCGGGGAGGAATCTTTTGGTTACTGCGCCTTGTGGCGACGTATTCCACCTGGTTTGCCAGATGTTGATCAGTTCATTGTAACATCTTGATTTTTCACGTTTATCATCTGCAGTGAGATTAGGCTCAATATCCAGAATACAGGTTGGTATTTTTTTTCTGATTCTGAAGCAGAGCCCACGGAAGATTGTAAACAAATCAAGCGGGAGAGTTCCCGCAATTACCTGAATAGCTGCCGTGGAGACAGTCCTGCATATACGGTGAGTGGCCAGAATCATTCCTCTTTGGATGGAGTTCAGTTTGTTTCTCATTTTTATTATAACTGCACGGTGGAACCACACTCCGGCAGCATAAGTTACAATGGGTAGGAATATTGCTTTGTAGTATAGCGATAACGTTCTCTTAGACAAACCCCAATCACTTCGAGAGACTCTGAGGATGGAGGCAGAAAAACCTTTAACTTTGGTGCTGAGGTGTTGGAGGTGTGGGAAGAAGCAGAGTTTGTGGTCTATAGTGACTCCTAGGACCCTTGCTTGCATAACTAAAGGCAGTTGCACACCAGAGATCTTGATTTGCGGGGGTCTCCACAGGTCAAGCTTGTTCTTGAAGATCATCATTTTGGATTTAGTTGGATTTATGTGCAGCTTGTTTAACCTGGTCCAGATGGAGAGATTGGACAAAACGTGCTGAGCATTAGCTTCCAGAGCAGAGCGTGAGTTTCCAGACACGATAATGGTGAGATCGTCCGCAAATGCTACAATTTTTGTGTTGTCAAAGGAGTTACCAAGCCAATTTTGGAGAACCATGTTCCAGACCAGAGGCCCCAGGACAGAGCCCTGAGGAAAACCCCGGTAGACAGGCCTTGTGATCTGAAGAAAATTTGATTTAACTACTACAGAACGCTCTGAAAAGTAGTTCTGGAACAGCTTGTATAAATTGGAAGGGCATCTGGCGGCACGGAGACGTTCAAGGGCACTTTCCCACCATACAGTGTCGAAGGCTCCTTCGAAGTCGACAAAAATAGCTAATTCATATTTGGAGGTTGAGTTCTCCAGGTGCAAGACCAGATCAAATAGGGCTTCTTCACAGGAGCGGCCTGGTGTGAAGCCATACTGGGATGGGGAGATTAAATCCTGTGAAAGGAACAAAGTGGTAACTCTTTGGGCCATTAGCCGCTCTAATATTTTTCCAAGGTTAGCCAATAGTGCAATAGGCCTGAAGGACCGTGGTTCAGTTGAAGGCTTATTTGGTTTTTTAATCAGCCGGAGCAGTGCCTCTTTCCAACACTTAGGGAACTGGCTCTCTCGTAGACACTTGTTAAACAGCAGCAAAAGGTGTGATGGTCTTAATTTGTAGAACCTGAGGATGAAAACATATTCAATAAGGTCCATGCCCGGACATTTCCTGGGATTGATTTTTTTCAGTATTGTATCCAGCTCCAGCATGGTAAAGGGGTCAGCTAAGGACTGAGAACAGTAATTAGCATTTTGTGCTCGAAGATCAGCAAGTTCGGGAAGGTCTTCCAAGGGGTCATCAGTTGGGAAAAGATTGTCCAGAATGAGATTGACCGAGTCGTGCCAATTAGTTGATTCATTCGTTCCTACGACCACAGACCCTAAGATGTCTGAGGTGAAAGTCTTCCCCCTTGTAATTTTGTAGAAGAGCCCCCAGGGATTTGCGTTGCCAGAGTCCTTAACAAAGTTGGTCCACGTTTCTTTTTTCCTGTTTGCTATTGCTTTTGTGTACTGATTCTTTTTAGTGATGTAGTCATTATAGAGTCGGGCAACATCTGGAGGAGGCCATCCACGATCAATATCGCTAGAGATGATGTTAAAGCCGCTGTGAATAGCCTCAGGAATAAAGCCACAATTGGGCCTGATAAATTCCCGCTCTTCATGATTAAGATCAGCAGTGTATACCTCATAGATCTGCTCCTTCACATTTTCCACAAAATTTTAAGTGAAAACCACTTTCCGAAGATATGGAATACGTACTTCGTTAAACCTGTTCCCAAAAATAACAATCCTAAATCCGCCAAAGACTACAGGCCTATTGTAATTGGATGTTCTTTTCAAAAAATATTTGAGAAATCACCTTCATTCAGTGATCCCACAAAGATCTACTACCACGAATCTCATGGAGACTCTATTTCGAATCCAACACGCCCTTAACTTCAGACAGCAATTAGATATTGTCGTCTTAGATGTTGCATCCGCTTTCGACAGTATATCCATCTCGGCTATTACTATCATCTTGGAGGAATATTTCCATATAACTGGACACGTATTAATAATAACGAGTTCTTTGAGGGAGAGGCACATCACTGCCATAAATGGAATTTCCAAAGAGACCTTCCAAGTCAACAGGGGAGTCCAACAAGGTGGTGTCCTCTCTGCTACCCTCTTTGCAACAGCACTGCATCCCTTCCTGACCCAAAATCAAAAACAATTTGTCGTATATGCAGACGACTTGAAATTTTCCATCGCCTCGAATGACCAAAACACATCCTTACAACGCAACAACGAAGCAAACTCCAAAATCGCCGACTTGCAAGAATATCTTAATTGCATGGAGCTCCGAATAAATGAAACAAGACAGCACAAATGGTTTTCACCAACAAAGTAATAAAGAACCACATATCAATACGCGTAAATGGCAGCGTCGTCAAAAAAGGCAGGACACATATTGATCTTGGTCTGAAATGGGACGAAAAACTAAACTTCACACCCCATTTCGGATATGTAAAGAAGAAAACTTACGCAGCGCAATGGACCTCCAGACAAGAACTGGTAGGTATCAGGAACCCTGACCTTATTAAACAATATATTTTAAGATGTGTCATCCCCATCCCTCTCTACGCATCTCAGATTTGGTACACAACATACTGGATACAAAACAAGAGTACCTGGCTTTCTCCTGCTACGCCCAAGAGCTCTTCGCAAGAAGACTTGTGCTCGCTGCAATGGAGCACAACTGAACCCTATACATGACAACCAGGAATAACAACTGAACCTACTTAATAAAGGACAAGAACTGACTTGACTAAACTGGACGGGACCTGGTCCCATGAGTGATATCCCAAATGGGAACACCAATGCCACTGAAGACCAACTGCAGCTTGCTGCTCGCTGTCTTGGCTCTCAAACCATGCTCCCTTGCATGGTCCTATCTTTCCTCTCTCCCCCGGCAGGGGTAGGGGATGGTATCTTCCATCCCCTCACCTCCTTGCCACTCTCCTCTTCGCCTGGTGGGGCATGGGCCTGCCCCACTGATTATCTGGGGTCGCCTTCTCTATCGTCCCCATATTTCTGTCTCCCCCCCAGCCTTCTGTCTCTCCCCCACTCTACCTAATACGCAAGTGTATACCCCACATAACTTAAAATTAATAATGACTAAATTTAATTGCGTTCACAGTAAACTCATTTGGCCTTTCTACACAATTTTCTTAACCCGCACTGAGCGAAAATTTTATTTTATTTTATATATATATATATATATATATATTTTTTTTTTTTTTTTTAGGTCCTAGCCACAGAAATCTCAGGAAATTAGGTGGCAGGACCTGCCAGAGTAAATATTTCAATACTAGTGTACCTGGTCTGCCTCCACGAGGCCTAGTGTGGACAACGTTGGGCCCCAGCAGGGATCTAGCGGCTAAATGGCCAGAAGAACAATGATACACAACACTACACTCATGCAATATCCATACACTTTTAAATCTCTGGCCTTTACAGTGAACTGTTACACCCACAATGAAAGCAACGCGGAGATGGGAGAAACCCCTGGTGCCGTTAGACACGAACACACTATACACTATCTTCGATGGACGTACACAGCTCCAGATACTGGAAGGCGGTACTGTAACCGGTGCACGCTACTGTACTGAGGTAATCCTTCCTCATGTACGTCTGTTCCGAGGTGCCATTGGCCTCGAGTTCGTGTTTATGGATGATAACGCCACACCCCATCGCACTGCAGCGCAGCTGTTGATATGTTTTTGGAAAGTGAGGACATTATTCGTATAGATTGGCCTGCCAGTTTCCTACGATCTCAACCCCTATCGAACACATATGGGACGCTCTGGGGAGACGCCTAGCGGCACGTCCACACCCACCAGAAAATGTTCAACAGCTGAAGATGGCGCTGACAGAGGAATGGACGATGTTACCGCAAGAACTTATCAACAACATTGTTCTAAGTATGAAATGTCGGTGTCAAGCCTGCATCGACATTAGGGGTGGCCATATCTTTACTGAGGACCACTTCCCTTTGTTCCATCTTTGGCAGTGATACATCTATATCATGGTAGCCAGTGCTATGTTGCTATTTTTGAATAAAGTCCCTCTGTACCGTTTTGTTTCCGTTGTTGTGTCGGCGTTGTTTCCTTCATCATTTCTGTACCTCAAGAGGTGCCTTTAGTATGCTTTTCCCATATCCAGGCCGCTCCTATGAGAAGCTGCAGGTGAAAACGTGAATGGTCCTTAAGTTTTGCACACCAGTGTATTACCAGTTACCTATGTCTTGAAAATCGTACCCGAAATGGTTTTGAAAATCGACTATCTGTATTCATGATTTATTTAGTTTATGGCTTTGTAGGTGCAATTTATTTTCTCTTTAGGTGTGATAGACTTAACCAAAACTTATGTTAATTAATGTACTTGACTCCAGTCGTCGGCGGGAATAGAACTCGAACCTCTTCAAACGCGTCGCTAGTGTACATGTGTATTTTTATCTATTTTTTTTTTTATCTTTAGTAAAAAATTCATTGTTAATAAAATGTGTCCGTTGTTTATGAGGGATGCTTTGTTTTAATTTTCATGGCTTTCATTTCTCAGAAACCCAGAAATGTTTTTGTCACTTCCAGCTTTAGAGGACCCTAGACATAATAATAATAAAAAAAAAAAAAAAAAGAAAGAAAGTCCATGGAAACAAAATAGGGTGCACAAAAAAGTAAAGTGAGGCACATTTGACATAAACCCTCTTCTATCGTTTTCTGCTGATGCTGGAATTATTCAGTCCCTCTGAAAAAATCAATTACAGAAACTGTTTAAAGCCACCTTTTGAGTTGGACGCGCAGGCCAAATGGCTCTCATGCCTCACCCCTCTGAAAGGGCATTGATAAGTTGTTTAGTTTAAATATTTTATTTATTTATTTTTTATTTTTTCCATAGAACTCGAACTCTTCTTATTTTTTTTCATTGAACTCACTAAGTTTGATATACTGTACTGTACTCCTTTGATATACTGTATAAATGTTAATAAACATTTATATATAAAAAAGTTCGATCTAATTGCTAATAGTTACCGGCTAGAGGTCTTTTATGGGTGATCTATACTGTTAACGATTAGGTTTCATTAGTCCTAAGCTAATTGAAGTATTGTATTGTGATGGTGGTTAGCGAGCTTAGTTAAGTGTCTTTCCCGCGGCATTGGGCTGTTTCCATAGCAACCGAGCAGCCCTTCTCATGAGGCTTGGAAAATGAACAAAACGAATAGTTGATTTGCATGCTTAGTATGTATTTTGTTAAGTGACGTACAAATGAACGAGTTCTTTGCGCTGATAACAGTCTGTTGATGCCAGAAGCAGTGTGTCCCTAAGAAGTTCTATGGAGAATGAGTCATCAGCTTAATGAATCTGCGTACTAATTACTGGAGTGAGCTCTTCACACTTGAGGCACTATTCAGAGAGCTCCCTTAATGAGGAAAGAAATTTACGAAGTTCGATTTTTCACTCCAGGAATATCCCCTTTGCCTTCCTTTCTCAAATTCTGTTGCCTCTGAATTCTTTGTAGCCTTATGTTAAATGTAGCGTGAATGGCTTAGGGTTTTAAAACCTCCCTATTGTGTTTCTGTGGAAATGTGCAAGCATCTAGATAATCTGAATGCATTTTTGGTCGCAATTATAACAATGCTTTATTGAAATAAGCAGCAACATACGAGTTTATTTTCTCTGTATCATTCTGGAATGCTATCACGCGTTGAATTAGGCTGTTCTCTGGGATTCGTTATCGCTTACTCCTGCGGACAAAAGGATATTCAACTTCCGTCACCTCATTGTGATGAATGCTTTCTGTTGCCCACATAATGAAACAAGTGAAGTTGCCATTTTGGTAGTAGGTGATTTTACTCGCTAAGACAAAGTATTTTATTCCGCATACCGGAATCGGATGTAATTTTCAACGTCATGGTGGTGGTGGCGGAAGGAAGTACACTGTTCTTCTAATGGCAGTAATAGCTGATATATACGGTAATCCCTGGCCTTTTGGCCGTGAAGGGAAAGTTGCAATACTTAACCTTATAACCAGTTACAATCAAATGTTGCAATAAAGACTCTCTCTCTCTGTCTCTCTCTCTCTCTCTCTGATCGGATACCAGCTCTTTTTAACTCGTACGATACCTGTCGAGCTTGAACAAGGTTGGCGAATGTTACACTGTTAATAAACATTATCAAATAAATTTTGTTAGCTCGTGATCTCACGAGCTTGCCAGATTGTTCATTCCTAGAGGTTTCCAACAATAATTGGAGCCAAATTTTTGAATGGTTATTCAGTGACGACGATGACTGTAAATTTTACGGATGTTACCGCCTGACGCCTAGAGTATGTACACTGCATAGGATCATTAGCAGATGTCCATTTCCACTTGCAGTCTGCCAAACCCCCATGTACTTTTTATGATAGAATCTCAGTTATCGGTTGTTTCAATTACTGCTCATCTCAGTTGCCCAGATTATTCGCTGTATGATTCCTTTCGCCTCAAAGGTGGTACTTGTATATATGTCCGTTCCGATATTCCCTGTCAGACTTGCTATTTTGGAATCTCCTCTTTTCGATCTTCTCTGGCTTAAAATCTCTCTACCTCATTGTGTCAAATTCATCTGTTGTCTCTACCGTTCTCCCAACTCCACTAATCACTTGGAGCTCTTCGACTTCCTCTCTTTGCAACTTGACTTTCTTCAGTCCAACTTTCCTAACAGTGAGGTAATTTTTCCATGGTGATTTTAATGTTCACTACTCCAGCTGGCTTCCGTTTTCTACTCACACCGACCCAGCTGGTCGAGATGCTGAGTTGCTTTGCAATTACTAATGACCTTGCACAGATTGTTCATTTACCCACAAGAATACCCGGCAATCCTAACCATACAGCCATAATACACTTGATCCTTTTCTCACAAAAACCCTTCTAAGTACACGGTCGAAGTGAGAGGTCCTTTAGGCACTTCAGATCACAACTTGGTGATTGTCTCTTCTCCAATGGAGCCTTTATCTCATGGCTGTTCCCAACCTCTTGTTCTTTGGCATTACAAGAATTCAAAATGGGATGACCTGCGAAATTTCTTCTCTTCTTTTCTTTGGTTGGACTACTGTTTAAAAACTTCCGATGTCAGCGTTTGCTCAGATCGTGTCAGTGAAATTATTCACGTAGGAATGGAATCCTTTATCCCACACGCCACTTTAAAATCTCGTCCTTTATCTAAACCTAGGTTTTCCAATAAATGTGCTATGGCCATTCAGGAGAAGAATGTTGCATATCGTATTTGGCTTGTTTCCAATTCTTCAGTTTCATTTTCTGTCTACACCAAAGCTCGCAACAATTGTAAAACTAGATTTTGAACAGGCTAAGAGTAGAAACTTGCTTCTTGCCCTAATGGTAGCCGAGCATTCTGGTCTCTTACCAAAGCTGTTGGCCGCAACTTTTGCCCATCTCTGCTCCCACCTCTTTCAAAACCAAATGGTTCTGTTGTCACTTCGCCCAAGGATAAAGCTGACCTGCAGGCATCCCATTTTTCTTCCAACTCATGTATTAATGATCTTAGTAAAACACCTCCTACCATTCCCAACACACTCCATTCAATGCCTCCTGTGGTCTTCCGTCAAAAGGATGTCAGAAGGATTTTGACGAATCTTGATGCTAAGAAAGCTCCAGGTCCTGATGGTATTTCTCCACTTTTCTCAAAACTTCTACTCCTGAACTTACTCCTGTTCTTTGCTGCCTTTTTTTTTCACTTTCTTATTCCAGAGGTGTTTTTCCTTCTGCTTGGAAATTTGCTCATATCCAGCCAGTTCCTAAAAAGGGTGGCAAATCCCTCCCATCCAATTATCGTTCCATTGCAATTATATCTACTCTTTCTAAAGTAATGGAGAAATCAATTAACCACCAACTACCTAGAAACCTAACATCTGATTAACATTCGCCAGTATGGATTCCGTCAGTGTCGATCCACTAGTGATATTCTGGCTTATGTTACCCATTTATGGACAAATTCAATGGAAAGATTCGGTGAAACATAAGCAGTTGCTCTTGACATTTCAAAACTTTCGATCTTTTTCGGCATAAAGGTCTTTTAAACAAGCTTCCATTTTATGGTTTGCCAACCGTTTTTTTGTAATTGGTTATTCAGTTTCTCTCTGATCGCTCACTGAGGGTAATGGTAGATGGCTCTCTGTCTTCTAACTTCTCCACTAATGCTGGTGTCCCCCAAGGTTCAGTTCTTTTCCCCACTCTTTTCCTCTTGTGTATTAATGACCTTCTTCCATTGACCGGAGATCCTGTCCATAGTTTTGCCGATGATAGCACATTGCATTCCACTTTCCATTTTGAGAAACGTTGTCCTGCTCAATCAGCTTCAACTTCTCGAATATCCGCCATCAATTCCTTAAATGCCGATCTCCAGGTATTTTTTGCAGTGGGGCAAAGACAACTTAGTTGATTTCAATCCTTCTAAATCTCAGTCTTGTCTTATATCTCGAGAAAAGGATTCTTCTGCTCCTATGCTTATCTTTAGTGACACTCCGATTTCTAGGCAAAATGATATATCTGTTTTCTAGGCAAAATGATATATCTATTTTTGACTAAAAGTTATTTTCAACATGAATATAACTTTTAGGAATATTTGGAGTACTTTCCCGCCATGTGCGGTCGTACATTTTTGTGCTCCGCATTTTTTTTTCGCAGTTAGTAGTGCTTTGTAATTCACCTTAGCCTCTGGACTTCTTATGAAGAGCTGAATAAGATGCCCACACCACATGCAAGTTTTTACCAGGTAAATATTAATTAGAATATTTCCCATAGCGAATAAGTACAGTATTATATTGCCACCTGAAACAGAGGCCGAGTTCGAGCAGCTCCACCTAGTCGGCATTGGTTCAAGCTGGCCTACTAACTTTCAAAGTAATTGTGGCAAGACAATACGAAGTAAATTGCTCAGACCGCTCGTTTTCTCTGAGGTGATTTTTAATCCTGCAATCCCTTGAACTGCTGTTTTTCTAGGAAATGTAGCTCACCACATTAAGCTGTTTCACAAGTTATCAACTATTCGGTACTGAGAGTTGCACGTTGTGTTTGAATTGGACTCTTGTTCTATACTGACTTGCATAGCTTACGTTTAACAGTTTTCTTTATCTTGAAACTGCGACCTCACTCATTCTGATGGCGACTGAGACTGATGGGGATTCTTCCACCCCTCTCATATTGGATAAAGTTAGAAAATCAACATCAATGAAAGATGTGATTACAAGAGGCGAATTTACCTGTAAAAATATTGACAATGATCATTTTCTTCTACTAAAACAAGTAGTTCTAAAAATTCTTAGATTCATTTCGAAATGTTTTTTTTTTTTTTTTTGGTAGTTGTTGGCGCATAGGCTTCTGTGGCCATAATTCACCTTCCAAGGTTTTTGCAGTACTTTGATCCAAGCCCGAGGCGGGATTCGAACCCGCGACCTTTGGGTTGCCAGGCAGGCACTTTACCCACTCGGCTAGTCCGGTCGGCCATTTTGAAATGATTTTACCACGTGGATAATACAAAGTTCGTTTTTTACTTAATTCTTAAACTTATTGTAAAGGTGCGTTTTAGTATCCTTGCTGGATCCCATCGTCAGACCATGCAGGGCTGTTAATAGCTCCTCAATCCGTGATAGGACATCAAGGACTTTCTTTGTCACCACTTTACACAACGTCATAAAATTTACGCTTAAATTGTATTGTAAATCCTTAATTTTTTTTCTTCCTGAATTTCCTTTAATCCACCTCCCCGGCCTGCAAATAACTCCTGATTTTGTGTTTCTGAGATGCAAAACCTTACATTTAGTAGCGTTAAAACTTTGTTGCCATTTTTCACATCGCATCTGTAACTTTCCCAAATGATTTGGGCTGATAGCTGACCGTCCTCTCAGAACGGTCAGCTATCAGAATTTCAGAATATCAGCATGCTTAGACAACTTCCCCTTTACTTCTTCATCAATGAAGATTTGGAGCGAGGATGGGAGGGCGGTCCTAGCACTGATTCCTGAGAGATTCCGCATACCACGCTAGCCCAAACTGAAGAATATCCATTGATTAATTTTTCTCCTGTCTTTTTTATCACTCCTTGTTGCAACGGAGAATTCTCCCTGTAGATGCAGCGGATTCGTGTACCTGGTACATTTTTTTCGAGGAGGAGGACTACTAAAATCGATATCAAATTCTTGGCGTATGTTCTGTTGGTCTCCGCACAGTTTTAAGCCCAATTTCGATTCCATAGCTGCTCAGCCCCTTCCACGGAAACATTATAGTAATTTGGAGCAGCACTTCCGATCCTGTTCAACGTTTCACGACTTATTTACGAGTAGAATACTTTTGGGGACTTTCGCATCAGATTTCATGTTGTTAGGTTTATCCAGTTCCCCAGTGAACCCCAAGTTCCTTTTAAAGAATTACCTACCTAATCCTACCTCATGGTTATGAATCTTTTGGTGAAGTTTCCTAAACAGTTCTTGAGCGCCGACCGGGCTAGCCGAGTGGGTAAAGTACCTCCCTGGCAACCCAAAGGTCGCGGGTTCGATTCCCGCCTCGGGCTTGGATCAAAGTACTGCAAAAACCTTGGGAGGTGCAATATGGTCACAGAAGTCGATGCGTCAACAACTACCAAATCAAAAAAAAAAAAACTTCTTGAGCGGAGTACAGAAGTTTTTGATAATCGAACGTGCGTGAAATGTAACGCAATGGGTACCTTACCTGACTGAAATTTTTATTGTCATCATAAAAACGGAGAGTGAGAGAAAATTATTGCCGTAAGAAGACTACAGTTGTGTCAGATGCGACTGTTTTTGTACTTCAGTACATAAAGGTTTATATAAATCTTCTTGACTGGCAGTCGTAAACGATAAAAGAGATTCTGAGCAGTGTCGATTCCTGTTTTTGATTTCAGACATTTGTTTACGAGACTTCTAAGCATTCGATGGAGACTTTCTCGGAAGGAAACTTTCGTTCGTTTTTTTTTGTTTATGCATTGTAATAGCCAGCTTTTCATCTAGTTTTACACTAACGTTAAATTTATTTTTATGTATGAATACATGTAAAGTAAAAGGATTGCATTAAATTTCAAAGAAGTTTCAAAATGACGGGAGATTACCATTTTTATTCACGATCGTCTGCTTGTGTATTATCTCCGAAGAACGTGAACACAGTTAAAAGGCAATAAAAATGCCTGCATCTAAGAAATCCCCGACATAAAATATTGCAGATCTTTACTTGGCAAACAGCTCAGTCATTAGATTCTGCAGTTGACTTCACTGTTTCCTTCCACTTAAGTCTGTACATGAAATGTTGAATATAAAATTGAAATACATCTATTTATTTTCGCCCTTTCTATGGAGGAGGTGTTTTTGAACTCCGTGTGACTGACCTTTCGTAATTTAGTAGTGGGCTGGTTTGGAAGTCGTGCATAACAATATGGATTTATGAAGGGACAGAGAAACTGTGTTCTTTAAAACAATGCCCTTTTCTTCGATTTCTGTTTTCTCGTGTATATATATAAGAATTAGTTAGTACTTCGTCACTGTAGTGTATGTTATTAAATAAATAAATAAATATTTTTGGTACTTGCATTTTGTACCCTATACTACATTCCCTTCTTATTCGATTATTTTATACAGAATTGTGTTCACAACAGTGTCCAAAAGTTAGGTTACACATTTTATTTCCCCCAAATCGTAATTCCATAAATTTTTACATGAAAATCGACTTTCTCATGTCATTTAACATAACAATGGAATTCATTACAAGGTCTGAAATGTCCAAAACTTGTATCCTTAGCCCCCACTCGAAGCCATGGTGGAATAACCTCCTGACCTCAAGGAAAAACAGGCAACCTACGCTTCCTACAAGAAGTAGCCTTCAGATGAGTCATATGCCAAATTCTCCAAAGCAAGGATGGATTTCTAGAATATCAAACAGCTATTGACACTTTCATGAACGGCTGGCTGTCCAGAGGCAAACGTGTGTGGTCAACAAGTCATACATACCTGCTTTGGATGTCCACGAATGGTGTGACCACGTGCTGCGTTTTAAGAGAGATCAGAGTGTCTGAAGTATATCCTTGGAATGAAGCGCTCAACGTTTCTTCAACTACCAGCAGCATCGAAATTTCCGAAGAACAGCTAATGAAAATAATAAACTCACTACCTGACAAGTCCACCATAGTAGCTGACGCAATACCTCTTTTTAGTCTCAAAATTGCTTCCTATTTCATTAGCAGAGAGCTCACCCACCTCTACAACAAAATACTCAAACAGGGACAGGTGCCTGCAAGCTGGTTGACTTACAGAGTCGTGGCAGTTCCAAAAAAGCCTCATGCGAAAACACCTGTGGACATCAGGCCAATATCAATCGCCTCTCCCTTCCTGAAATGCCTCCAGAAGTGCATGACGTTGCACTCGCAGTCTTTGCGCATAGGCCAGATTATACCCATTATGCCATGCCGAATAGATCTACTATAACCTGTCTACAGTCCTTATCGCAGAAAATGCTTCACGCCTGGAATGACAATGAAGACCTACACATCATTTTTCTGGACATGAAATCTGCATTCGACTCAGTCCAAATCACACCCCTCCTTGCATTACTTAATAGTTTCTACGGGATACCGGCAATACACCCAAGCTACTCAAAAGTCTTTTACGTAGGAGAATGCTTTTGTGGGGGATGGTTTGTTTGAGGATGATTATTCTGGGGGGATAATATTTTTTCTTTTATTATTTATTATTTATTTATTTCTGTAATCATAAATCTCGTTATCTCACGTTATCCTTCCAGACCCACCTCTTTTAACTTTGTATTTCTCAATTAAATTTCCCCCTTAATTTACCTCCCCTCCACGTTAACACCTGACTTGTATACTGCACAGAAGATCACAGATTCTGGGGGAATAATAGTTCGTGTATGTCTCCTCTGGACTGGCTGAGTATTCAGAATGACTCAATACTACACATGATAACCATATACAAATTTGTTTATTTCACAGTATATACATTAAAGAATTGTATCATACAACATCAATTGGTATAATGTTAATAACTGGCATTATATGTGTGTTAAGATGTAAAATTAATAGCAAATGATATAATATGTCTCTTCGTGTCTTTCTGCTTTTTCTCCTTCTGGTTTAGGTTACATCTCATAACATTATTTTTACTTTCTAACAGTTAAACTTCCCAACTGGAATTACCTCAGTGGGCTTAACACCTCTATGGATATTGTCCTAGATTTATAAATCCCCGCTATAATCTTTCATTAATTTATCCCTTCCAAAATAATTCAATCTTAATATCTTGTAACGTTTCTAGTACATAGAACACCTTTACATCTTAACTTAGAACATACCAGTCTCAAGTACATGTATCTAATTCTTCCTTGCTTTAACTTATCCTTGAGATGAAGTACATACATCTATGAACCCTTTTCTTCCTTTTATACTAATCAATACCAAATCTACTATCAACTAAATAAACATTTTTCTAAAGTCCTTCTCTTCAAATCTACTATCAACTAAATAAACATTTTTCTAAAGTCCTTCTCTTCAAATCTAGTTTAAAATTATTATCTCGTACTTACATATTAACTTAGGGAATCACTCCTTACACTACCTTTTCTCAGTTCAGGGGCGACTCATCATCGACAGCATAGGCCATCATCAGGCTCCAACTGGAAGTATTCATCGGCAAAGGAACTGCTGCTCTTCTACAGGGATTCTCCTACGTTCAGGAACTCGCTCTTCTTTCCATACGGCTATTAAATAAGTTGCTCCGGCCTGCTTTTTGGGCGTCTGATCAGTTCGACGAAACTGGGAAGCATAATAGGATTATCAGGACTCTTCTTACTGCTTTATTAAGAAGCCTGGCTATGTAGCTCTTCCTTATCGTTCTATGGTGAGGCTTTTCGATCCTTTTTTACTCAGCTCCAGCATAGGTGTTTCCATCTTTCAACGGTTATCTCCTTCCTATTCCAACAACTCTTAAACAGCAACTCCCACAACTCATTACTCTGTCCGCTACCTCCTGGCGATTCTCCCGGCACTTCTCGGGATTTCCTTCCAGCCGCACATCACTCAGGCATCTCCACGGGAACTCTCTAAACTTCCACACTGCCAAAACTCACAACTCTCCCACAAACTCCTAACTCTCCCAATAAAACTCCTCACTTCCCTCTTGCATCTGCCTTTTGTTTCAGCCGCTCATTCTATTTTAATCCAATCGTCGTTCGTTCTCCATCATCTCATTATTCTCATTCGCTCTCTCCCACTTCTTCCGTTTTTTCTTGGCCCTCCCTCTACTGGGGTAACTTCCTGTTTACGAAATTTTCATCAACTTCGATGAACTACAGGGCGTCTAGAAATTTCTAGATATTTCCTTGTGATCATTCCCGATTCACTTACCGCCATTAGTCCACTCTGTTTCTTCTCTACCGCTCCTTGAAATTAGTAAGTGCTCAAGGAGTCGGTCTGTTTCAAATAGCGGCAGCCATTTCTACATAGTGTATATCGCATCCAGGGTTTTCTTCACCCTCCTAGTTCTTAAAATCTTCCTCTCCACAAGGGGGAGTCGGTTCCCTTGTTCTTTCCTTCCAAAGAGCTGCTCACTTTCTGTTTATGCGACCATGAACTGGCCTTGCGGTGCCCCCTTTGTACTAGTGTTCCAGTGCTCCCATTGTCTTGTGTACCGTCCTGCTACCTCCCGTTGTTACGTTAATCCTCCCCTACTTGACTGTAAGGTACAGAGCGATCGAAATCTGGTTGAAGATCATCCTATGTAAATAATATTATTTACTATTTACATCTTTTTTTTCTTGTTATGTTATAATATTTATAACATAACATTCGCTAGGATAAGTGTAAGAATTTTGTTCTTACATTCCTTCCGCCTCCCTCTAAAATTTATATCCCCATTATAAATTTTTTACAGGTTCCCTGCTTGTGCGTCTACTTCCATGGCCTACTTATTAACAACAACTCTATATTCCCTTTTGATCTGTCTTTAAGCAAGTACATGCCAACACCTTTAATTGCCCTTCTAGATTATCCTAAATACTATAATATACATGTACACTACTTAAGTGTATATTTTGGGCTTCACTAAAACTATTCCCATCCCATGTTCTCATTAAATGCTGCTCCTAGACACATTTGTTGTAGCCTGTTTGTCTCTTTCAACTTGAGGGCCCTTTTCCCATAGGAAGTTTCAGTTATGTGGTTCCATGGCCATTCGATTCTTTTCTGCTCTGTTGATTCATTTACCAAGTTGTCATTCTTTTCACCTCCACTTTCTTCCACTTTATTTAACATTTCGCTATCTTCATGTTTCTCTTTATCTTTCTCCTTTACTTCTAATGTTCCTACGTGTAGTGTTTTGGTTCTATTCCGCCGTCTGGGTCCCTTCTTTCGCCCTTTCACATCAATTTTTTCAGTCTCTTTCCACTTCTTTTCTTTCTTTTCAATTTCCGAGCTTGATCTCTTATCGTTTCTCTCACCTACCGGACTTCCATAATTCATCTCTCTCATTTCTGGCCTATCCTTGCACTCTATTGGACCAAATATGAAGTTTCTTGAGCGCCAAGGATAAAATCGACCTGTCTTGATCTTCCATGACTTTCTGGGATCAGTATTCCCATACTTGACTCCCTGATCCACCATCTGAGTCCAGCAGAATCTGGCTATATGCCCATATCTGCTACACCTATAACACTTCACTTGCCTTGGATGATTCCATTTATGTTCTAGGGTGGCCAAAACTATTGGTTCTTTATTCATAAACTTACTTCTAAGTGTGTGTGGCATCGTCCTTGTGCTGCCTGATTTATTCCCCCCTTTTCCACAGGAATTATTTTTCCAGCGTCTAAGATGCAGAGCATTCATGCTTATATGCTGCCCTTGATTTGTGCCCCTGTCTTGGCAGTGTTTATTTCTGTCCCCGTGATATCTATCCCTGTACCAGCAGTTCTTAGTCCAGTGATTGCTTCGCCCGCATATATAGCATTTCTTTCCATATCTTTCTCGCCTAACTTCTTTGACTTCTCCTATACACCCCCTGCTGTATCCACCTCTTGTGATCTGCCCCGTTTGAGTGTTTTCGCCCCACTGTCTATTATTTTGATCTTGAGCGTTCTTTTTTGTGTTCAATTCTCCTAATAATCTATTTAATTTAACTTCCATCCCAGCTATCTGTCTCTCTAGCCCCTCTAGCTTATTTTTGCCCCCTTTTTCTTTAGTACTGCTTGGTTTTGTCTCTTCTCCCGTTGATACTATATTTATGTCCCTTCTAATTGCCCCCCGACTTTGGAAATCTAATTTTTGCTCCACTACGGCTAGTTCCAGGGCCTCTGCTAATGAATTTGGTTTTCTCCTCAAAATATCTTTTTTATATTTATCCCTGACCCCCATCAAAAACTGCCCCATCAGGATTTTGTCAAAAGCGCTACTTTCTTTTTCCGATACTTCTGTATTTAATTTTACATTTATAAATCTTTTATGATACTCTTCTACTGTTTCCCGACTTGTTTGAGAGTAGTTATTTAATATACCTATTCCTTCTAGAAAAGAGTTTTTCCGGGAAAATAGCTTTCTTAATATCTTTTCAAATTCATCTAGGGTTTCCACCTCCATCGCTTGGGTCTCCTCTAAATATTTAGTCTGGGCCCTGCCCTCCAGCTTGAATTCCGCCATCATGACTATTTCCAGTTCAGACAGGCCTTCCTTTTCTTTAATCAGTTTTAGTCTCCGTAGAAAATAGTCTATGCTTTCTGATGGCTCGCCCCTAAATGTTTTTAAAAACTTACTTAGTTTGAGTGTCCCCCTACTATCGTTCCCTACACTGGAAATAATAGTTTCTACTGATGTCTCCCGTCCATTATTATTTTCCATTTCTCTATCCCTACTGCTGTTCGCTCTCCTGGTAGCCTGACTTATCTTTGGGGGTTTAACTTAACTAACAATCTAATTCCTCTTTAATTCCAAAATTATATATATCTTAATCAATTCACATCTATATGCACATTACCTCAAATTAATCAACCTATTATACTTACTATTCTTTTTTCTGGCTCGCCAGCTGAATTTTTTCCTCAGTTTCAGCAACTGAATTACTTTTTAATCTGTCGTTCTGAACACCAGCCTTCCGTCGTGAGGATATATCCTGGCTTTGCTCGCCAATTGTGGGGGGTGTAATTAGTGTAGATTCTAGATTCTGGGGGAATAATAGTTCGTGTATGTCTCCTCTGGACTGGCTGAGTATTCAGAATGACTCAATACTACACATGATAACCATATACAAATTTGTTTATTTCACAGTATATACATTAAAGAATTGTATCATACAACATCAATTGGTATAATGTTAATAACTGGCATTATATGTGTGTTAAGATGTAAAATTAATAGCAAATGATATAATATGTCTCTTCGTGTCTTTCTGCTTTTTCTCCTTCTGGTTTAGGTTACATCTCATAACATTATTTTTACTTTCTAACAGTTAAACTTCCCAACTGGAATTACCTCAGTGGGCTTAACACCTCTATGGATATTGTCCTAGATTTATAAATCCCCGCTATAATCTTTCATTAATTTATCCCTTCCAAAATAATTCAATCTTAATATCTTGTAACGTTTCTAGTACATAGAACACCTTTACATCTTAACTTAGAACATACCAGTCTCAAGTACATGTATCTAATTCTTCCTTGCTTTAACTTATCCTTGAGATGAAGTACATACATCTATGAACCCTTTTCTTCCTTTTATACTAATCAATACCAAATCTACTATCAACTAAATAAACATTTTTCTAAAGTCCTTCTCTTCAAATCTACTATCAACTAAATAAACATTTTTCTAAAGTCCTTCTCTTCAAATCTAGTTTAAAATTATTATCTCGTACTTACATATTAACTTAGGGAATCACTCCTTACACTACCTTTTCTCAGTTCAGGGGCGACTCATCATCGACAGCATAGGCCATCATCAGGCTCCAACTGGAAGTATTCATCGGCAAAGGAACTGCTGCTCTTCTACAGGGATTCTCCTACGTTCAGGAACTCGCTCTTCTTTCCATACGGCTATTAAATAAGTTGCTCCGGCCTGCTTTTTGGGCGTCTGATCAGTTCGACGAAACTGGGAAGCATAATAGGATTATCAGGACTCTTCTTACTGCTTTATTAAGAAGCCTGGCTATGTAGCTCTTCCTTATCGTTCTATGGTGAGGCTTTTCGATCCTTTTTTACTCAGCTCCAGCATAGGTGTTTCCATCTTTCAACGGTTATCTCCTTCCTATTCCAACAACTCTTAAACAGCAACTCCCACAACTCATTACTCTGTCCGCTACCTCCTGGCGATTCTCCCGGCACTTCTCGGGATTTCCTTCCAGCCGCACATCACTCAGGCATCTCCACGGGAACTCTCTAAACTTCCACACTGCCAAAACTCACAACTCTCCCACAAACTCCTAACTCTCCCAATAAAACTCCTCACTTCCCTCTTGCATCTGCCTTTTGTTTCAGCCGCTCATTCTATTTTAATCCAATCGTCGTTCGTTCTCCATCATCTCATTATTCTCATTCGCTCTCTCCCACTTCTTCCGTTTTTTCTTGGCCCTCCCTCTACTGGGGTAACTTCCTGTTTACGAAATTTTCATCAACTTCGATGAACTACAGGGCGTCTAGAAATTTCTAGATATTTCCTTGTGATCATTCCCGATTCACTTACCGCCATTAGTCCACTCTGTTTCTTCTCTACCGCTCCTTGAAATTAGTAAGTGCTCAAGGAGTCGGTCTGTTTCAAATAGCGGCAGCCATTTCTACATAGTGTATATCGCATCCAGGGTTTTCTTCACCCTCCTAGTTCTTAAAATCTTCCTCTCCACAAGGGGGAGTCGGTTCCCTTGTTCTTTCCTTCCAAAGAGCTGCTCACTTTCTGTTTATGCGACCATGAACTGGCCTTGCGGTGCCCCCTTTGTACTAGTGTTCCAGTGCTCCCATTGTCTTGTGTACCGTCCTGCTACCTCCCGTTGTTACGTTAATCCTCCCCTACTTGACTGTAAGGTACAGAGCGATCGAAATCTGGTTGAAGATCATCCTATGTAAATAATATTATTTACTATTTACATCTTTTTTTTCTTGTTATGTTATAATATTTATAACATAACATTCGCTAGGATAAGTGTAAGAATTTTGTTCTTACACTTTCACATGTAATGACAGCACAGTCCGTAAAAGCGCAGAAGTAGGAATCCCACAAGGTAGTTCTCTCTCTCAGCTCTGCCATTCGCTGCAATAGTCTGTAACTCTCTCGTGTTTTTCTTTTCTTCAATTAAACCTTTCAGCTCAGTTGTCATTCATTTTGGCATCTTCATTTTGTAAAAAGTGTAAAGTGTATTTAAGGTCAGACGGCACCAGGGATTTACCCCATCTCCGCGTAGTTTACATTGTGTGGTGATACAGATCACTGTAAAAGCCAGAGATTTAAAAGTGTATGGATCTTGAAGTGTGTGATGTCGTGTACCATTGTTCTTCTGACCATTTAGCCGCCAGACTTCTGCTGAGGCCCGACGTTGCCCCATTTTTGCCCCGTGGAGGCAGACCGGGTACCTTATAGTTTAAGATTTACTCTGGCAGGTCCTGCCACCTAATTTCCTGATATTTCAGTGGCTAGGACCTAAAATAAGAAAAAAAAAAAAAAAAAATCGCGTAGTGTTGCGGGGAAGCGCTAGAAGAAAACCAAAAATGGTGGGAGAAATTAATTTTAGATTGTTGAATTTAGTTTGTGTGGGGCAATTACTTGTGAATAGGTAGAATATGGGGGGGGAGATAGACAGAAATATGGAGCCGATAGGGAAGACAACTCCAGTTAATAAAAGAAAAATTCAGTGGTACTTTTTGTAGTACTTCGCCACTAAAATGAATGTATCAGTGGCTTCCAGATTAAGATTCTTAAATTCTTCCCATAATGCATTTGTATTTATCTCGCCAGTTAATATGGCTGAAGAAGTCCTCACTTTCCTTGAACCACTGAATTTTTTTTTATTAACTACCCATTTTATCAGGTTTAGTCACTCCCTTCCACCACATATGCCACGCATTTGTAATATACACCCGAACTAAGTATTATTAATATTGATTATTATAATGGCTAAAAATGCTGCAAGGAAGCGGATTTTTTTTTCTGCACCTGCCACAGTATTGGAAACAAGATAGGGAACAAAAATTGAGACATAATATGAATGTAGTTTTCGTTAACAAATGATTTTCTAACGGTTTTCTTTATTAATGCACTAATTATTGAGAAAAATCAAATATTAAACCCATATGAGATCCCTTCTGAGCTTGAGGCCCAGGCCACATTGCTCTTATATCGCTCTTCCTGCTCTCACATTTTTTCCCTCTTGCCTGTGACTTGGTGAGCCCATTTCATTGTTTCTTTCTTTGCACGTGCAGTTGCACAAAAGTACTCTTGAGGAGGATGCAGTGTTATTTTGGCTCATGCCACTAACTTGTGGCATTCCTGTGACTCTCCGCGAATTTGCACAAATCCTTAAGGCGTCCTCAAGTGGCATTGATTGATGAAAAAAGATCTTTGCCCCTCCCTTGGATGAATTCCTTCTATACGAAACATTTCGATACAACACATGACTCAGTATTAACTAGGGCAGACGTTATCTCCCTGGTTAATACTGAGTACAATGTCATCCCATAAGCCTTGCAGAGTCCCTGAAGTCTAGAGTTAACTCACAAAAGCTGTCATCATTCCATCCTATCATATCAGGGCAGAGACAAGAATATTTTACTCTATCTCGAGAGATTTTTACCGGAACGATCTTATGTGTCATGACCAAGTCATCAGATCATTTATGTTTTATGTCCTTAGTTTCTATTGAATAACCAAACACCTTAAAAACTGAAAATTTGAACCCCTGTTATCGTCGTTTTTATAAGTGGTGAGGCCCCTGGTGCAGTTTATTGTAGGTAGCCTCGGTATTATTAATTCTTATACTCTCTGAATTGTTCCGATTAGTGAATGTGGGCGATGCTTGTAAAAGACCCACTCTAGCATCCATTATTCTCAAGCACGATATATTTTTTCTGTTTAGGGGGTGCCGATGTGGTATAAGACGAATGGATATGTTATACATTGGATATATTTGCTAGTGATGCTTACTTCTTAAATACTCGTAATGCCGTTTCTGTTCTTCAAATTATTTTCGCTTTTCCTTTGTACGCGATATGTTCCCCTCCTCTGGGATTACATTGCGCTTTGTGATAAACGATTAACCAACCTAAAGCTGATAGTTAGATTCGAATTTTTTTTCCCGCCAATACCTAGATTTATGAAAAATTCATTATTAAAAAAAGCAACTATGCCTAACGATTGAGGGAGTGGTTGTGTTCAGTGCGAATCGAGATTGCCATGCGTAGTGAACTATTCCTTCCTCTCCTGCTCTCTTTGTAGATGCCCAGCCGTTCATTGAAGTGTTCATAATATTCATTCCGGTTTGTCGTAGTGAATCGATAGAGAGATTGCTGTGCGTATAATAATTAATAATTCATATAAAACCACAATAATTGATATAAAATCATGATTTATTGTAGCAGTAAAACAAGACAGAGTACGATTGAAAGTGTATTTCTACAATAATTGATAATTTTAATAAACGAAACAGAGTAGGATTTTTTTTTTTTTTTTTAATGTAATCCCCAAACACGAGAGGTATTAGAACCTATAGTACTTAGTACCGTGCTTGGGTTGGAGGTTGAGAAGACGAAAGAAAATATTTGTTCACATTGGACTTGAACTTCTGTAGACTGTAATTTTCAGGAAATACGTATGAAGGAAGGTTGTTCCAGAAAACGGCAGTTGAATGAATAAACGAGGAAGATGAAAAGTTGGTTCTGTGAGTTTGAAGTTGGACAGTAAATGGATGTTGGCTGGTGGCGGCACGTGTTCGGACTATTTTGAAAGAGAGAACGGGAATTATAGAAGCCAATTAGTTTTCTGAAATATTCCTTTGCTGAGAGACTTTTTTTTTTTTTTTTTTTAATCTGCGAACAGGCGGTTCTTTTAAATGCTTTTAAGTTTCATCTTTGTTTTATTCTTGTCAATTTTAGACTGATTGCTCTTCACCATTTCCATCTCCTTCCTTATTACACTTAAAAGGCTGTGCTTCAAAAGGATTAAAGCTTTTATTTTTTATTTTTAAAACACTCAGCTACGAACACGATTGGAATGTCAGCAAAACGCATTTTGATCAATCCTGGGCACAAACTTTGGTAAATGTCTATCAAACATTTTTTCTGAACTTCAGTTCCATTGCTGTGTTTGCACTCTATAATCTCTCTCAAGCGAAGTTAAACTTTAAGGAGAGAAAAGTTGAAGAAATTAATACCTCAGGGAAAAACCAAGTTATGACAGTTTGATAGGAAGCATTCACGTTCACGCTAGAAAAATATAATACTACATCACCAGGGTACAGGAATAACATATAGCTTCCGTTTCTTTCTGTCTTAAAAGAAAATCTGTCAGGTACTGCTAGTGGAATGAAGAGTAAAAGTGGTTATACCTGGGGAATACTAATACTATACAGTAAGAGAATAACTCTGCAGTAAGTTTCCCGTTTTTAATTAATAGTTACTTCGGGTTATCTGAAATATTTAACATACAATAAAAATGCGATTTAACAATGGTATTAATAAGGGCACATAATGCAAGGAAACTGACTTTCTGAATAAGAAAAAAAGAAAAAATATAAATATATAAATAAATAAAATAGCGATCCTATTTTATTTATTTTACTTTATGAACATCAAAAGACTGGATCTGTCAGATCCAGCCTTCTGTTGTTTCCTGAGATTTTATATTTGTGTTTCGTGGTTCTTATATCACCTACGAGAGAGAGAGGACAGATCTTCCTCATTCATTTTTTTCAACCCCTTCAGCGTCTTATACTACTTAATCACATCTATCCATAGATGTCTAGTTGTCAGACTTTGCAGTTAGAAGTCAACACTTAAGCTGTTCTTCGTATGTGCTTCTATTTGTATCCATCACTAATTTGATCACCTTTCTTTGAATCCTCTCCAAACCAGGGAGGATTTTAATGTTTGTAGGCCCTAGGCACTTTTATTCTGAAAAGTGGGAAAAGAGGAGTAAAATATTTCTTATAATAAATTATAATGTATTAACACCTTGACTGCGAATTACATCTTTTGATGTAATTCAAGTATGAGCAGTTAATCAGCGCATGCACGTATGAACGTGTATACACATCTATGATTGTTGTCTCATGCTTATCTTGTTAAACTGACTTCTTTCGTAGAGAGTTAAACGTGCATTCTCCTGTTTAAAAACAGTTGTACTCACAAATATGTACATGTGAGTTATATGTAAGGAGAGTGGTAGTAAATAGTGGAATAAGTTTGTGGTGTGACATTTTAAGAAAATAGTGTGAAAATAGTGTGAATAGTGTGAATCAGAATATGAAAAACTGTATTCAGTTTTCATATTCTGATCCTAGAATAATTTTTGTGTTAACTGTGTTTGACGTGATTTAAAATGTGTGACAAATATATGCGAAAAGAGGAATCTGGTTATGAAAAAAGAAAAAGCTTTGGGTAAAACGATGGTTCAATTCCTGATATAAGTCGTACAGATCACTTATCGGCCATTATTTGATACTAGACATCTAAGTATCAAAAGATGTTCCCATTGAAAAGCATGATGCAAAATATATTTTTGACACGGTAGCATCTGTTCTTGATAAACATGGAATAGATGTAGCAAATTGCAGATCTTGGTCATATGACAACGCTGCTAATATGAGTGGGATGTATTCTGAAGTCCAAGCCAGATTCAAGGAAGTCAGCAAACTAGCAGAATGAGTTCCGTGTGCTTCACACAGTCCTAATTTAATAGGGACCGCATCCGCAGAAAGCTGTTTGGCTGTCCTTAATTTTTTCAGCATTTTACAGGCGCTCTACACATTCTTTGCAGCCTCACCACAAAGATGGTCTAAATCGAGTACGATGGAAAATACAATCTCGGTCAAAATTCTATCAGACACAAGATGGTCATCACGTTGCGATGCTGTGAGATCATTGAAAAAAAAAAAAAAAAAAATTGAAAAGGAAATTACGATGCCTTAAGGTACTACATGGCCTCTATTAACTGGGTAGATATCGCGCAGAGAATGAATACAATTGAACTGTGGTACGCTTTTAAAACATTAATCACAGATGCCTTGAATGCGTATATACCATTAAAAAAATACTCCACGAGGAGGGTTCCAAGTTGGATGACTAGTGAAGTTGCCGCATTACTTGAGCAGAAAAAGGTGGCATGGAAAGGTTACAGAACAACAAAAAGTACTGAAGCCTATAACAGCTACAAGGTGATGTGTAATAGAGCCACAGAAAAGGTTCGACAGGCAAAGGCAGTTTATGAGAAATCACTAGCAAACAGAGCAAAGAGGGGGGATAAAGAATTCTTCACATATATAAATGCCAAGAAGAGCAGGACAAACCAGATCGGACCTTTATATATATATATATATAATCTTTATTGTATACAAACATGGTATATACAATAGACCCTTCACAGCAGTAATGCCAGGGGTTTTACATTGGCTGGTGGACAATAATAGCCTTGGGGAGACGGGGCCCACATCGAAGTTTGGGCTCATCCCCCAGAGCCAACAATAAAATAGAATCAGTGTCAGATTGTTTACAGGATATATGCTTTTGACAGTATTTACAATGAAATAATAAAGATATTCGTATTTACATTATGTTATATTAATATTTATATTCATAAAGACATCGTGCTTTGAACATTATGTACAACACATTGGGCATTATTATGCTGCCCTTATTAATGTGCACTTTGCCTGGCCAAGGTCAGGCTCTTAAGGATCTGTCTTCGGTACCTCCGATCCTTCACAAACCTACAGAGGTCGCCGTCAATTGAAACGATTGTGGGAAGCATCTCCTTGGGGAGAAAGCGGTCACTGAGCGATAGTCTGTTATAGTGAGCTGTGAGCATGGGAGCTGACCTCAGTCCGGGTAGAGGGATCCTCCAGCCACACAGTTCCCAGATGCTTGGCTCCGAGATCATTCCGGTTGTCATCTTAACAGTGAAAACGAGGCGTTTTTCTAATACAAGATCTGGAAGTCGGGCAAAGTGAAGTGACGTCGCCATCGCAGTTGTCCTTTGCTGGGGTGGACGACGATGTTTTTGCGTGATCCAACGAAGGAGCCAGTATTCGGCGGAGTACACGCGCTTGATGTTGGTAGGGGCCGCGGACCCCCAAATTTCCGAGGCATACAGTACGACGGAGTATACTGAGGTGTATACGTACCGACGAGTCACATCCAGATCCCTAACGTGGAGCAGTTGTTGTTTTGTGGTCCAGCGCATTTGACAAAATTTTGCTATGAGCTTGTCAATGTGGGGGTTGAAGCTCAGTTTATAGTCGAACACGACGCCCAAGTCTGTATGCATCTTGACCGCTGGGAGGGGAATGCCGTCTAGTGAAGCTTGGATTTCAGTGGGTTGGCGCTTCAGAGAAAAGACCATTTGGGCTGATTTGGCGGGGTTAATGAGGAGGCCAAATTGATGGAGATAGGATCCTAGGTTATGTAACTTTTCACAGATCTTTTTATTGATGTTTGAGAGATGTTCGCCGGGGTTAATCTGAGTATATATTTTAATATCATCGGCATAGCAGAGTATGTCTTCTCTCTGTTGCACAAACGGAATAATAATTGCGGTGAATAATGCTCCGGAGAGAACTCCGCCTTGGGGAACTCCCGCAGTGATCTTTCTCCAGATTGTGTGTTGATCCACTTTGAGAAGAATGGTTCTGTCAGAGAGCAGGGCTGTGATAAACCACAACATGTCACCTTTTATGTAGAAGTAGTTTTCTAGGAGGTGAACAAGTGAGGGGATACTGATGGAGTCGAAGGCAGCTTCCAGGTCGATGTAGGTGACAGAAAGCTCTGCTTTCGCTTCTAGTGCACTGAGAATGGTGTTGGTTAACGATGTTAAATTGGTGACTGTGGATCTACCTGGAATTCCATAGTGAATCTGGGGGGGTTTGTGAGGCATGATTTGATTGATGATGGTGGAAAGTAATGTCTTCTCCATGAGCTTCAAGAGGCTGGAAGAATGAGAGATTGGCCTTTCCCTTTACGTAAGGGAAAGGGGATAGTAATAAATACACCAGCTGCCGTTGCAGATGAACTCAACAGTTATTTTGCATCGATATTTACAAATGAAAAGCCTTTTGTGGCAAAGGGAAATTGTGGGAGCGAAGTTAAAAAATATGTAATTAATGATATTGAAATTTCGCAAGATTATTTAATGAAAAAACTTTCGAGCCTACAGACCAGTAAGGCTCCTGGAGTTGATGGAATATACCCTATAATCTTAAGAGAGGCGGCAAGCGAGTGCATTGAACCATTGAGGCTAATTATGCGAGCATCATTAGACTCTGGGGAGATTCCCTTGGATTGGAAAAGTGCAAATGTATCTCCCATACATAAGGGTGGCTCTAAAAGTGAAGTTGGAAATTATCGACCTGTCAGTCTGACTTCAGTAGTAGGGAAAATCATAGAGGCAATGATCAAGGGTGGAATTCAGGATCATTTGGATCGAATTGAAATTCTCAAGGATACTCAGCATGGTTTCGTAAAGGGAAAATCATGTTTAACAAATCTGGTTCGCTATTTCGAAAGGGTCACTCACGAGCTGGATTTAGGGAATAATTTCGACATTGTTTATTTAGATTTCAGCAAAGCTTTTGACTCAGTCCCACATGAGCGGTTGCTTTATAAGCTGGAACAGGTTGGAATCACTGGGAAAATCCTTAGATGGATAGAAGGATGGCTTCAGGGCAGGAGGCAGAGGGTTGTGATAAATGGCTATTCCTCAGATTGGGTTGATGTAAGAAGTGGGGTTCCCCAAGGATCAGTATTAGGACCACTGTTGTTTTTAATTTTCATAAACGACATTGATGAAGGGATAGAGGGCGTGATGTCTAAATTTGCAGATGATGTTAAAATTGGGAGAGTAGTTAATGATCACTGTCAAGCTGAGCTTCTTCAGAGAGACCTAGATAGACTTCAGGAATGGTCAGAAAAATGGCAGCTGTGCTTTAATCCAACAAAGTGTAAGGTATTACACCTGGGAAACAGTAATCCCAAAAAAACTTATTCACTTGGTGGAGTTCAACTAAAGCCAGTACTGGAGGAAAGGGACTTGGGTGTTACGATACGGTCAGACATGAAATTCTCTGAGCATTGTAAACAGGTTGCAAGGAAGGCCCATGGTGTCCTATCAATGATCTATCGAACTTTTGCAAGTAGAGATAGGGACGTGATAATCCCATTATATAAGGCTTATGTTAGACCACACTTGGAATACTGTGTTCAAGTATGGAGACCGCACCTGAAGAAAGACATCGAGCTTCTTGAAAGGGTGCAAAGAAGGGTAACTCGCCTGGTGAGATCGGCAAAAGGGCGTCCTTATGAAGAAAGACTTCGAATATGTGGGTTGCAGAGTTTGGAAACTAGACACCTTAGAGGAGATTTGATTGAGGTGTTTAAGGCTCTGAGAGGCATCAGTAAAATGAATGAGGACAAAATTTTCAAGATTATAAATGATGCTAGAACTAGGGGACATAAATTCAAGTTACGGGGGGAAATGTTTAGATTGGATTGCAGGAAGTTCTATTTTAGCCAGCGAGTTATAAATTACTGGAATAAGTTGCCTTCATGGGTGGTAGAGGCCGACAGTTTGGGGAAATTCAAAGGTCATCTGGATAGTACTTTCGGGTAAGGGAAGCACATAGGATGATAGGTTTAATTTCCTTTTTATTTATTTTTTATTTTATTAATTATTATTATTTAGTTATTTATTTTTATTTTTTTGTTTTTATCATTGTTTTGTTCGGATTTATTTTTTTTAATTTTTTTTTTTTTTTTTTTTGGCTGGTGCAGCATAAGCCATAGGCTTTCTTGCACCATGCGGCCGTTACTAATACTAATCTCAGAATGCGAAGAACAAACACCGACAGTGGTTCATGAAGCTTTGATAAATAAACTTAAGAGGTTAGAAATAGCATTGATGACTGTCATTTGGGAAGATCTAAAACATAGATAGAGCGAATAAAGCAATTCAAGAACCTGGAATTGAGTTATGCGTAATTGTGAAATTATGATGCTCTCTTGGATTATTTGATTGATGTTCGAGATGAAGAAAAATTTGATGATTTTGAAAAAGTGGCAAAAGAATTCGTTCCAAATTCTTATTACAGACAGTATGAAGGCCGAAAGTGGAAAAGGACGAAACCGTTTGGTGAAATACCAGAGGAATTGGAACCAGCAAAACTGAGTGGAAAAGATACATTTCGAATTCAAGTTTTTTTATCTTGTTGTAGACGTACTAGTCACAGAAATGACAAAACGACGTGCTGCGTACAGTACATTGTGTGATACCTTCAGTTTTCTTATAGATAAATCTATGTCAAAGAAAAAATTCGATCCAAAACCACAGCATTAGTCAACACCTACTCGTCCAACTTAGAAGTAGACTTCGTTGATGAATTCCTATTCTTTTCGCCATATACAAGGACAAAAAGTCTGTGGTGGAATTAATAAAGGCACAAATAAAAGATAAACTGATTACTAGTTTCCCAAACATACACATAGCTTTAAGAATTTATATATCCATAATTGGATCGAATACTGAAGGAGGGCGCTCATTTTCGAAACTTAAGCAGATCAAGAACTGTGTACGCCAGGCATGTCAAACATGCGGCCCTTTTCAAGCACACCTGCGGTCCGCACAAAGGACACTGTAGCGATTCGCAAAATCTGTTAATTGAAGTAATTTAGAATTTTGAACATCGCGCGCGGCTGCCTAACCACAAGAATTCTAGCATTCTTGCCAATTTATTGGTGTAGGTACCTGGTCCTGATCCGAATTCCACGGCGCGCAAGTGGAAAAGGTTCCTCTCTCGTTAAGTTAAACCGCTCGGCCTGAGTGAGAGAGTGGAACCAACGAGCATGAGGTAAAAACCTGTTTATCTCGCTCGTAACAATACATAAGCTAGCCTAAATTTCGTTTCAGTTTTTTAACCGGTGATTTTATTTTTAATTTAATTTTATTATTTTTCAGATTGCACAACAACTTTAAAAATGGCTAGTGTTTCTCCAGCTAAGAGAAAAAGGAAACTGAACGAAGAAGGGCGAGTGTTTCAAGAAAAATGGGAATTACAGTATTTTTGCACAACGGTGAATGGAAAGATAAATTGTTTAATTTGCAACAAAAGCATTGCCACGCCAAAAGAGTACAACTTGAAAAGACATTATGAAACGAACCATCGATCTTACGATAAATATGAAGGCCCAATGCGTGTCTCAAGACTCAAGGAATTGAAGGCTAACGTGAGACAGCAACAGACTTGTTTTACGAAAATTGAGAAAGGGAATGTCGCTTCCGTTACTGCAAACTATGAACTCAGCCGAATGATCGCCATGAGTGGGAAATCTTACAGGGAAGGAGATTTCGTAAAGCAATGCCTTGTAAAAACGGCTCAAATTGTGTGTCCAGAGAAAGCACACTTATTCAAAGATATTTCATTAACCAGGAACACTGTTGCTGAACGGATTGATGAAATGTCAAGTGATTTGAAACAACAGTTGAAGGCCACATCATCAAGATTTGAACATTTTTCTATTGCTATTGGTGAGCCCGTTGACATCACTGGAATAGCACAATTTGCGGTTTTCATCAGGCCTTGTGACAATGAATTTAATATTTATGAAAAACTGATCCCCATGCATGACACTACAACAAGCCAGGACATCTTTGAGAAAGTCGAGCAGTTCTGCATGACTATGGTTTGGATTTGAGTAAACTTGCATGCTTATCTACCGACGGTGCTGCGAATATTGTTGGCAGACATAATGGTGTTGCTGCCATGCTACGAACAAAAATAAAAAACTCGCATCCAGATTCATCATTTGCACATTTTCACTGCAATATTCATCAGCAAAATTTGTGTTCAAAGATTTTAAAATTGGATCGTGTGCTCAGTTTTGTCACAAAGACAGTGAACTATATCAGAGACCGTGCTCTCAACCACCGTCAGTTCAGCCAGTTGTTGGAAGATATGGATAATCAGTTTACCGATGTTCCATTCTACACAGAAGTCCGCTGGTTGTCATGTCACAAAGTGCTGAAAAGATTTTATTTGTTGAGACAAGAAATAATTATGTTTTTGGAGATGAAAGGTAAAAACATGGATGAAATAAAAGATGAAAGTTGGCTCCAGGATCTGGCTTTTGCTGTGGACATTACTGCACAATTAACTGATCTTAATTTGAAATTACAAGGTAAAAACAAACTCATCACTCAGTTGTATGATGACATCAAGTGCTTCATTACAAAACAAAGCTTATGGAAGTCACAGTTGTCAAATGAAAATTTAGTTCATTTTCCTAAGTGCAAAGAGCTGAAAAACACTGCCAATACTGAGTCTGTACTTAGCTTTGCTAAGTATGACAGTCACCTGTAATTGTTGTCAAAAGAATTTCAGGAAAGATTTCGTGATTTCTCATCTTTTGAACACCACTTTTCATTATTCTCAGCACCATTCACCTTTGATGTTGCTAAGGCAGAAGAAAGACTGCAGATGGAACTATTAGAATTGCAGTCGGATTCTACATTCAGAGCAAAGTATCTTGAAGTGGGGATACCTCGTTTCTTTTCATACCTTCCTGAAAAGTTTAAAAACTTCAGAAAGTTTGCCACAATGATTATGGCAATGTTCGGTTCTACCTATGTGTGTGAACAGTTATTTTCATTCATGAAATCAACAAACACTTTTCAGAGAACAAGACTAACTGATCAACACCTCTCATCTCTGATGAAAGTCGGAACTGCACAGACATTTCAGTCAGACAAAGCAAAAATTGTCATTAAAACGAGGTGTCAGGACAAAACACTAAAAATAGTCGTAAATAACTGTTCATTTTGAACTGTCGTTATTTTTCTACAATGTATTTGTTGCTGTTGCATACAAGTCTATGTTGCCGTTTAAAATTTCTTTCTTTTTTTTTTTTTTTTGTTAAACTACTTCATTACTTTGCATTCATGAATGTGGCTAGCTGTTAAACCATTTGTATTTACTCTGTATATTTCTAAGTTTAAGTAATAAAAATATTCTGCAATAATTTTTATTAAATGACTTCAATTAGTTGTCGTGTGCGGCCCTCATGACAACACAAATGTGACCCATATGGCCCTCGGGGGATCCTCAGTTTGACATGCCTGGTGTACGCACAAATATGAGCCAAGATCGCTTATGGTCGTTGCCACTTCTATGTATCGAGAACGATATTACTCGTCATATGGACTTCGAGGATGTTATTAAATATTTTTCTACAACGAGAAGTCGATGCAAGAAACTTTTGTAATCTTAAGATGTTACAAGTAATCTAGATATTGTAGATTTTGTTTCCTTTTAATTTCAAGTATAATGTTGAAGTTTTATAGTTGCATTATTTTTAAATCTGAAAAACTTTTTTTCCCTATTTTTAAAATTTTTTTCCCTTCCTTCGTAGGCCCTAGGCACAGTGCCCTATAGTGCCTAATGGGAAATCCGACCCTGCTCCAAGCGTTCTAAGTGTCTTTTCTTTATTGTCCTCACAGAACTCATCAGGGTGGATGCCCAATTTATTGTAGATCTGAAGGCAGTTGGCCGGGAACATGTCCCTAAGGGAATCAATGTTTGTAAGGTTAAGCCGCAGAGGGAGGCAGAAATCGGGGTATTCTCCTCCTGTCTTCTTTGGCCCAGAGATTAATGGAGATATAGACAGAGCATCAATTTGACCTGTGATAAGTCGAGTCAGCGTGAGTGTATTTCTTTTCGTGATGAGAATTCTCCAGGGAATGGTGCTTAGATTAGATTGGAGGATGGCCCACCACCCTGTTCATCCATTTGAGCAACCAATATTCCAGACTGAGGTACTTTTTTAGGTAGGAGGCAGGTGCAGATGACCAAATTTCAGATGCATAGAGAGGGATAGGGGTAATGCACCTCAGTATATGGCGAAAAAGCAGCACTGGCTGATGCACACCAACGAGCTCCTGACGCACTGCCCAAAGGTACCGCGTATGTCTTCTGTCTCATCCTGGCAAAGTGAGGCTGGAAGGTGAGTCCAACATCCCAGGTGAGGCTTAGGTCTGTATGGGAAGTTACCCTTTGCACTCTTTCACCCTAACGAAGATTTGAACATCATTTTTGACTCTTGTTTTTTTGTTATCGGTAGTGGAGCAGATTTGGAAGGGTTCAGCTGCAGCCCAGTTGTGGCTAGATAGTTTTCTAGTTTTGTTATCTGTGTAGATGCATGTTAGTTAATATCAAAAATCTGGTGAGGATGATTTGAACTCACGTAGAACTTCAGATCGTCGGCATAAGAAACAAAGTTAGAGTTATATGGAAAGGTTCCAAAGCAGCTACAAACAGGATAGTTGAAAGCGCACTCCCCTGCGGGATGCCTCTTGTGACGTCGAAAGTTACTTGGATGTCGTTGACGGTAACAGACAGATGTCTGGGAAGTAGAATTGACTTCAAGATTTGTAGCAAGGTATCTGGCAGACCGAAGTTAGTGCTTAAGTATGGTAAACAGAGCTGGAAGGTATATTCTGTCATATGCCGATTTAATGTCCAGCAAAATGATGTCGATCTGGGATTTGCTGTTGAGGGCTTGTTGGATTCTGAAGAGAGTCATTTAGTCATTGCTATTCAGCCTAAGATCTGACCTACCAGTAATTCCAAATTCTTCCAATTTATATAAGAACCTTCCATGAGGGACGGCATCAAAAGCGCTACTAAAGTTTAGATTTATAATGTCAGAATTGAAACCTGCATACAACTGCCTAACAGCAATTTACCAAATTGATGAGGAATGGCTGGTTGGTTGTTGTAGGATTTTAGGTGCATCAGCAAGTTAGGCCATATTGCACCATATATATATTATATGTAAATTGCGTGTTGTCTGTGGCCGATTTGCTGTTTGGTAAAAAAAAAAAAAAAAAAAAAAAACATGTTACCCACGCGTGAGGGCAGCACGGTTGTTCCCGAATAACTTAGCCACGTTGTGAAAAAGACCCATAAAAATTCTTCGTGTCATTGAAGGGATGGGAGGACGGTGATTATACCAACTGTGCTACCCACGAGGACAGTCAGGAATGACCTCCCCTTAATAGAACACCCATGTTGATATCTATTCATCATTCCATTCTTGTCGAGATGCTTCTGGATCGCTCTGTATTATAAATTAGACGTATTTAACTTTCTTAGACATCGAATCAGTGTAGCGTGCTTCTCTTTATAACCGCCTAACCTATAAGCAGCGAGTTCAAAAATCCATTGTGGATTTTTGAATTCGCTGTCTCATCGAGTTCCAACTTAAACTTAAATATATACTTAAACGTTAATTCACTTGTATTGCTTATGCGTGAGTCGGTCATCAGTTCCTTCGTCTCCCAAAAATTATATACGGTATATAATTGTTATTAATAGTTGTTAATATCTTAAACTGTTAAAATTTTGAAGTTCAAATTTAAGTCAAATTAAATCAAAAGTCTCTCTTTTATTACTCAAACGATTGTATTATGCTGTTTTTCTGTTTGCATTGAGCTGTAATAATATACTGTAATATTAGCATTAGCATTAGCATTAGTAGAGGCATTTGATGCAAGAAAGCAAGCTTATGCAGCATCAGCCAAAAAAAAAAAAAAAAAAAAAAAAAAAGTAACATAAATAAATAAAAATAACCACTTCCACTTCACCCCTCTGTTCGCTCGAAATACCTGTCCAGCTGAGCCTTAAACTTATTTAGGCTATCAACTTCCACGACAAGGGATGGAAGTCTGTTCCACCCACCAACCACCCGCTGGCTAAAGGCAAATTTCCGCACATCTATCCTACATCTGTCTTTCCTCAATTTGAATTTATGCCCTCTCAGGTGATTTTTCTGAGCTAGAGGAAGAATCCCATCAGCATTGAGCATGCTCAAACCATTCAAGGCTTTGTACACCTCTATCAGATCACCCCGCTGGTGCCTAGTTTCCAGACACTGTAATTTGCAAAACTTAAGCCTTTCTTCGTAAGAGAACCCCTTTGTCCCATTCACCAATCTAGTTGCCCTTCTCTGTACTCTTTCCAGCAGCTCTACATCCTTCCTGAAATGAGGCCTCCAGGCCTGTATACAGTACTCTAGGTGTGGCCTGACCATTGCCTTATACAAGGGAATAATCACCTCCTTATCCCTGCTAGAAAAATTCGCTAGAAAAATTCCTATATATCATTGACAATACACCATGAGCTACTCTTGCAGCTCGTCTGCACTGCTCAGAGAACTTCATATCTGCCTGCACCACCACCTCCAGGTCCCTTTCATTCTCTACCACTGTCAGTGTAGTACCACAGAGTTGATACGCTGCTCTGGGGTTGCTGTTTCCCATATGTAGTACTTTACATTTGTCAATGTTAAACTTCATTTGCCACCTCGAAGCCCATCTGCTCAACCTTTCCAAATCCTGTTGCAGCAGCATAGTGTCAGTAGTGTCCTTGACAACCCTGCCAACCTTCGTATCGTCTGCAAACTTGGACATTAAGCCTGATATACCATCATCAATATCATTTATAAATACAGAAAACAATAAAGGCCCCAATACTGAACCCTGAGGGACTCCACTAATAACATTAGTCCACGATGAGCAGTGTCCATTGATTACCACTCTCTGTCTTCTCCCCCTCAACCGCCCCTTTATCCATAGCAGCAACTTGCCTCCAATGCCACACTGCTCCAATTTGTGCAGCAGTCTTCCATGTGCAACAGTATCAAAAGCCTTTCTAAGATCCAAGTATATAATATCAAAGTTATTCCCTGCATCCAGTTCTTTTGTGACTGCATCATAGTATCCAATCAAATTGGTCAGGCAAGACTTCCCCTTAACAAAACCATGCTGTGTCCTAGCTATAACTGAAGTCTTGTCTAGATGATCCTGCAGTGCTTCTTTCACCAGTGCCTCCATTAATTTTCCGGGAACAGAAGTTAAACTCACAGGTCTATAATTACTTGTGTCAGCCTTTGATCCCCCTTTGTGAATTGGGGTCACATTTGCACATCTCCAGTCAATGGGTACCTCCCCTGAGTCCAAGGAAGCTCTCATAATTATGGCTAAGGGTTTGCTTACCTCCTTTGCTGCCTCCTTTAATATAAATGGATAGATCCCATCCACCCCAGGTGCCTTTCTTGTGTTTATCTTCAACAATTTCTCCTCCACTTTGCTCTCAGTTATTACAAGATTCTCTAGCTTACTGCTAGAATTGAATACACCTCTGGCATTCCCCTCGCTGAATAACGCCTCATGTGTGAATGTCGATGCAAAATATTCATTTAGTTTGTTAGCTACCCGAGCAGGGTCATCAACAGTTGACCCATCGATCTCAAGTGGACCAATCTGATTCATCCCCTTCCTTCTAGAGTTTACATAAGTAAAGAACTCTTTGCTGTTTTTCTTCGCATCCCTTGCCAAGGATCTCTCGTAATCTGCCTTCGCCTGCCTAACCTCCTTTGTAACTTGGTTACAGATCAACTTGTATCTATCATAGGCGTCCGTGTCACGTGTTAATTTGTATGTATCCCATGCATTTTTCTTCTCTGCCATATGCCTCATTAGTTCATCTGACAACCATTTAGGCCTAAACCTTGAACAATATTTCTTAGTTGGTATGTAAAGCCTAGTAGCTTCCACGATAAGTTCTTTGAATGCTTCCCATTTTGAATTTGCTGTTGGCAATATCATCAGTTGATCCCACTGTATAGAATTTAAATACTGTCTCAGTCCATTGTAGTCGCCTTTACGAAAGCAATACCCCTTCCCTTTACCCCTAATGGTAGTTACCTCTTTGAGTAACTCCCACTTCAGCACACTGTGATCACTGCCACCAAGTGGTTCATTTATCTGCAGATTCTTAATGCATGAAGAATCACTACTGATAATCAAATCAAGAGTATTACTCCCTCTAGTTGCCTCCCGAACATGCTGATGTAGAAAACAATCATCCAATAAATCCACAAAAGCCTTGCTACTGTGTGAGTGACCAGCCCCCAAATTCCAGTCAATATCTGGGAAATTAAAATCCCCCATTATAAGACTCTCTGATTTACTGGCCCACTCTATTTCTCCGAACAGTTTCTTATTATACTCATCAGAGTCATTAGGCCTATAGCACACTCCTACTCTCAATTTTGATCTCCCAATGCTTATGTCACACCAAACTGACTCGACACTGCACTGTCCAGCGATGTCGACTGGCTTCACTTCCTTGGATTTTATGTGTTTTTTAACTAATAGCATAACCCCTCCTCCCTTCCTATCCTGTCTATCCTTTCTGTAGACATTGTACTCCCCAAATTCTTATATCTGTGTGACACCACGTCTCTGAAATCCCCACAATATCTGCCTTTGATGTTTTGAGCAATACCTCAAATTCATCAAATTTATTTACTAAACTCCTAGCATTGGTGTACACACAAGTATACATGCACCTGTTCTTTTTCTTAGCTACCCTAACACAACCCATGTGTTTACTTGTACCCCAATGATTCCCAGCAGTCTCTGAAATATCCTGCATCTTATTTTCCAGGCTGCGGCTCATTCCAATAGAAGCAGTGCAAGAATCACTTTCACCTCTGCCAGTGGCTACTGTTAATCTATTAGTCCTTGTATCCCCCAATCTAGCAGTTTTCCGACCCACCTAACATTGCCTCGATAGCATCAGCAAACATTCTTGCACCCTTTCTATTTAAGTGTATCCCATCCCATATATATTCAATCCCATATATATTTAATCCCATATATATGGAATATATATCCCATATATATTCAATAACTGAAAATGCCGATAGATGGCAGGTCATTTGCACCAGAGAGAACATTTTCCGCCTATTATTTTAATTACCTTTGCTAAGAGATACGAGTATAACTCAGTAGGCGAAAGGAGAGAGAGAGCCTGAAGAAAGCAAAATGTTGAAAGCTTCCGTTATTAATGCAGGTCGTTATTCGATCTTGAAAAATATCCATCATCGTGTCTGTACAATCATAGATCATCCACTTTTTTAATAGAGGCTTAATGCGAGTTTCTTCCCATTCTTTTCTTTTAACGCTAATTTCTCTATCGATTGATAAAATTCAATACAGGAAACTGATATTAATCATCTTAATAATTTAAAATTGCCTACAATCGCTTTCACTTACACGGGGGTGTAGTTGCATTTTCAAAGTGAAAAACGACCTTTATAATTAATGGGAACGCCCTCTATATGAGCCTCAGACTAAGATATATAATCGATGGAGCTATACTTGATTGTTGTAGAGTTATAAATATTCAGAGGTGGAGAGAAAGAATCAGTGAAGCACCAGTGTGTTTTAAGGCGACAAATTGTAAGAACGTTGGGAAAAGTTTTATATGCCATCTCTAACCGAAAAATAAATAAATAAAGGAATATAAATTTGGTATTTATAAATTTAGAATTTATCTTACAGATTTTAGAATTACAGAATATTAGCAGTCCGGCCAGCAGGTTTCCAAACTGTGGTATGCTCACCAGTTGTATAGTATACTGTCGTGGAAAGGAAGAAAGAAACATACATCGTGATACGAGAATATTGTGTTTCCTTTTCGTGATATTAAAAAAGCGGGCTTTTTTTCTTTCTTTCTTTTCTTTATTGAAGTTTTAACAAAATAAATAAAAAAAGCCCAGAAATACCTGATATAGATAGTAAATGGAAGAATCACAGGAACTAGAATTTAGAAAATAAATGAATGCAAACACATGTATTATGTAAACGACAGGACCTTTATTTTTATTTTGGAAATACACCGAAGCAAGAGTATGGCAGACGTGTGAGACGTCGGAAGAGCTAGAAGTGATGAAACCATTATGCTGTCACGGAGAATTTGTCTGATAATACGGACAAATTCTCCGTGAGGGCAGTGAAGAGGTTCAACATTGTGTGTGTATACACACACTGTCCTGCTATTAATATCCGGCCACCTTTCCGTTGATAGTTGGCCACGTCCTACTCAAGAACCGTGTCAGACACAACTATAAATATGCTCGTAAACCTTAGAGGAGAGTGTAGTAAGATCATGAATGCAAGATGCCGCTATCGACGTAGTTTACAGACTTCCAGCAGCACGATAATAGGATGCCACATAAGCAATTGGCCTGTATGTGACATTTCAACGATAATGAAGATCCCTCCCTGAGTCGACGATTGGTGTGATATGCAAATGGCAGCAGGCAGGTGCTGAAACCGTTACTAAACGACCTGGAAAACTGCTGCAGCTGAGAACTTTCTAGAGCTCTGAAAAGAATCGTTCATTCGGAACGTAGGGCTATCTTGTCGCAGCACACACACACACACACACACACACACACACACACACACAGCGGCACTCAGTGATGCGATTGGGACACGTGTTCACACCAGTACAGTGCGCATGATGTGGGTTACCATGGTTGTGCAACCATTCACAACGTACTGATCTTCCCAACTAATGTCAGATGCTGTCCAGCTTGATGTAATAGTATTATGTATTACAGTACATAGTACTATTACGTTAACTTGTCCTTTCAGTTTGAACACATAAATACAATAAAATGTATGTTTGGTTGTCATGATTGCCATTTGCATGATTTCTCATATTGCCATTAATTTATGCATTTTACCCTTTGGGAAATTATTTATGGCAAATTAGGTATATCAGGTGGGGTGTTTTTATTGGATTTCATTCACGGAGATATATAGCCTATCTAAAAAATGCATTTCGAACATTTCTGCAACCCACAATGCAGCGCAAAACACATTATTTTCAAAATTCACAAGTGATGCAATTTTTTTGTCCGCCACTATACGTTAGGAAAACATTATGAAATGGTTATTGAACGGCAAAATTCAGAATAAAGCTGGTATGTTTTTCGTTTGAATTCATGTGCTAAGTTTCCTTAACCAATTTTAAAGCCGACGAAAGAAACATTTGTATAGTTTTGGAAGATATTTCGAAATAAATGTACTATGTGTATTAATAATTTCGGTTTGCACTGCTCGTTAATCATAGGACCAGGCCAGCCGTAAGCATATTCCTAACCAGCAATGGGTGAAGTGAAGGGTGCCGGAAGAACTTGCTGTACGAATTTATTTATTCTGGTGTAGTCAGTTATAGGATAAAAGGTAGTCACGCATTTTATACCCAATGCACAAGACGTATGGCTAGTTGTATTTCGCGAAATTAATAAAACAACAATCGAGGGAACTATATAATATCTTAATTGCAATCAGCGAAAATAAGTAAATTTTACATGTATGCCTGATGCAATGCCCATAACAGCAAAAATGCTAGGGGGTTACCATATTAGTGTACCATTAAAGAAAATTACTTATTTGTCATGTTGACTTCACATACTTAAGAATAGTGTTGTGCGACATGCTCTCTTTGACTCTATACAGTATGAAAGGAACAATCTTTTGAAGTCAGCAAGAACTCTTAGAATAGAGAAATTGTAAACTCTTAGAATAGAGAAATTGTTAACTCTTAGAATAGAGAAATTGTTCTCGCAGGTGACATACAGTACTTAGCCGAGGTAAGCCAATTATTGTACCAGTTACTCAGGCACCTGAGTCATATAGCTATTTGGTAACAAAATTTTTATTGTATCTTTGAACACCACTGATTGTAAAATGTGTAGCCAGTTTTCTAGCCAGTCGGATTTCCATTTTAGCTGTAAAATATATTTCAAACAGAAAAACTCAGACGTTTTCCGTTACTGTAAAGCGTTGCTCCCCTCCTTCTTGTTTCAAAGAGATTTTTGTTCTACTTCTTAACTCGCCGGTCACTCCAAACTGCCGTCGATAAAATCTCGTTCCTGATCTGTAGACGTCATGGGACTTTATTACGTCTCTGGGGTACTTTCTTCATGTTGTGGGTGGCCACTGGGAGCGTTGTTCACGGGGTACAAAGGGAGTTTCTAAGTAAATATTGCTGAAAGCGGGTGCGCGTGATTTGAAGCAATCTTATCCATTTATCTGCTGGCTTCCCACGAGACTTTGCACTCCGGCCATTCCACAAACGTTTGTCCATTAGGTCATGGTGACCCTTCTGGGCGCAGCTACGCCAATCGCTACTGCCACCGTACAGTTATGGATCATTACTGGGAGTCACAATCTGCCGACTTTTTATCTCGCGCTATGATTTGTGAGGTTAAACGTCCGTGAATAAATGTCGGCGGAGAGGCTACTGTGGAGCACAGAAGTACACTACTGAGAAGATCCATCGAGGCGCTGGTAAAGTGAGTAGCGACAGTTGCTTTCATCTCCGACAGAGCTTACATTTCGTAAGACGTCGCTGACTGGTTTTATATCACTTCACGATATAAAAGGTGCAGTTGTATCTAGGCGCAGTTCCAAAGAGTCTGTGGAACAGTGACAAAATTTTCAAAGTAAAGCTTCACGTAAACGTTCATATCATAATACAAAAGGGATTTTTTTTTTTTTTGTTTATTTTTCTCAAATAAGTCGCTTGAGTAGGTCAAGAATGCGGAAACGGATTAATCCTTTGAGGTTTTCAGAAATTCCCCCCACCGAGTCATTTTCAAAGACACCAAAAATTATTTCAGCGAATGGTGAAAAAAAATTTCTATGCAAAGGTCTTTCAATTCATCTAATATTTCGTTTTTTAGTATACAAAGATGAATGCCACATGGCTGTTATCCCTCCTGCACTGTAGCCTCGGGATGAGAATTCTCCGTCAAGTATAGTATTGTTAAATCAAGTTTCGAATAATAAAATGATATCGTAGTCACTTAATGCAATTTCATTTTTCAATTTGTTTAAATATAAACCAGCAAACACTTTTACAGTTTTTGTAATAAATATTCAGTACATTTATTTTATTTCATTTTTTAAACTTTTAATTGCTCCGATATTTCAGTGTTTTTATCCTTCTGTAAGATTTTATTCTTATATGTTACGAGGTTAAATAAATAAATAATCATTATTCTCATCACGTCAAATTGCCATTCACAAAGTAAATGGATATTTCCTACACAAGATGGTGCATGTAGAGAAATAATACATAACGTAACAAACAAAATCAAATAATATTTCATAAAATGCATAGAACTCCTGTAAAGACAAAAGGTACGCTTAATAGTCTGTGGAGCATTGTGGCCAATTCATAAAATGCATAGAACTCCTGTAAAGACAAAAGGTACGCTTAATAGTCTGTGGAGCATTGTGGCCAATGCGGTAGTCCAGCTCGAGATTATGGCGGGTTGCCATCCACAACTGGAACTGCTAAAGGGAGATGCAAATGTTGATAGCTCAGTTCACACAGTTATGACGACAAGTCATCATCAGTGGAATTTCCGTAAGAAGCACATATCGTCTGTAAATGGTCTGATTTTGCAAGTCTGTTTGAATATATAATTACTGATACATTGCAAAATTTTATGATTTTGTTTGCTGATCTATGTTATGTAATACATTATGAATTACAACAGTCTCATTATTTTTATTATTATCACAGTTATAAACAACTATTAGTAGTAAGTTCATTATCTTCAACAATAACAGCATAATTAGTTTGCTCTAAATCATGATTTTCTCCAGAACTGACAGTAATAACAGCAGCTGTGTTACTAACTGGGATTTGGCGATTTATGTCGTACATTTTGTTCTGGGGAAGATATCACATAAGTAATGCAAATCTGTTTTCATGTCGTGAGAATCGTCCTGTGCATTTTTTAAAAATCTGATGGATTATTTTTTGTAATTGGCTTAGATATAAATGAATCATGTTTTAAAATGTGGTGGTGGTGCAGAGGAGTAGCAGGTAAAATTATTAGATTAGCCCAATTTACCACGCTCGCAAAATGCCCAACGTACAGCCTCAGTTATGCTAAACTTAATACAAGTTCAGAATGAACGATAAAGAGATCATCAAAGAAATGGGAAACGTTCAGATATGAATTCAGCAATCAAAATAATGTATATTTATTTGTGAGTATGTATCGTATACTGCCAACCTCTTGACCTGCTGGCAACCCATAGGTTGCCAGCCAGCAGATCAAACATCAGTAGGAATCCATCAGATCAGTAGTAATTTCAGACGATTAATTCTTTGATGTCCGACTAATGTAGCCTGTTTTTGGCAGTGTTTCGACCTGCTCCATTAGAATAATACGGCATTGAATTCGAGGAAATCCAAGTTATGTTCTATCCTAAGCTCTGTAGCAGATCGCCAATACTATTTGATCATTTAGTTTCAGGAGAGTCCATTGAATCTGTTGGCCAATTTAAAGAACTGAGCATTACAGTTCTTCATGATTTTCATCCTTTTTCTCACATTAATACCATCATTCTTCGAGTATTGAAGTTGCTGGGTTTTATAAAATATTCTGCTTCTTCCTTTAAAGGGATTCCACAATTTTTATGCTATATAAGAAACTTATCTTTCTGTTTTAGATTTTTGTGACATTTTTGGACTTCCTACCAGCAATATTTTTCTCATAATGTTGAGCGAAGACCAAATAAAATTTCTTCGATTTCACAGGAATCAAGTAACATTTCATTGCAGAAATTACCGTATAAGTTCGTGTGCACTCGATACAATTTGCTTTCTCTTCTTTCTCAGCACGGTAATAATTTTATTGATTCTCTCGTTCTCTTGTCCATCGTGAATTATCTAGTTTCCGTCTTAACTCGAGATTTCACTCCACCCTTTCCTTGCCTCTTCGTACTAATTATTCTTCTAGCCCGTTGTTTTATGCAATTAAAATATTAACAAATGTCAAGTTTTATTAGTAAAAATGATTTTAGATCGCTTGTTTTATCTGTACTTAATCTATTCTTTATTGCTGTTACTACTTAAAGCATTTTCAGTATATATTTATTGATCTGAGAATCAATTTCGGATTAGCAGATGATGGAGATAAAATTAAATTACTGTATTAGGGTTACCCGTAAATGAAATTACATTAACCCGTATTCGTGTCTGTAAATTGCGTGTGTTCTCTGGTCGATTTGCCTGTTTTGCTGGAAGAAAAAACTTCGGTTTCTGAGGGAAAAAACCTTGCTATCTACGCCTGAGACCGACTAACTCAGCCACGGAGTGAAAAAAGCCCACTAAAGTTCCTCCCGTCATCGACGGGATTCGAACCCGGGCCTTTTCCACCCGGTGTGGGGAGGACGGTGGCGGTACCACTATGCTACCCACGCAGACGCAGATGATGGAGATGTCAGTTTAGAAAGAAAATACTGTATTCCAGAAGCTAGGTTTCGATTTGGCTGCGCATCATGGAAATGAAGCATTGAGCGATATCGCAAGCATAACTTGATATATAAAAATAACAACTAATTAAAGCTGTAATTCTCTGTCCGACAAATCAGCGCCTCTTCTGCTCTGTGGCTGCTGCATATTTTATCAGTGGGGTTAATCACCCTGTATAACAAAACCATATCCTAAGCTATCGTTATGTCATCATGACGCTAGTAGTAAATAGAAGAACGCTGGATTCTACCCAGCGATCCATCCTCCGCGCCATAACCCGCGCCTGCAGTACGATGAGTACTCCAGCCTTACAAGTAATAGCAGGAACGCTCCCACTAGGCCTAGAAATCGTTAGAACTGGAATTCTCTGTTACCTTTCCAAAGGAGTCCCAGTTACCTTCCTGAATTTTACAACTGATCACACTCATAATAGGAAGGCAGAAAAAGTACGGCTACAGAACCACCTGCTACAAGAGTGGCAAAACAGATGTGCCGGTACCACCAAAGGAGAGATCACGCGCAAGTTTTTTCCACAGACAAATAGAGTATACCCGAAATCACCATCATGGTTCTTCCCAGGACTTCATACAATGTACTTAATAACAGGGCATGGCCCCTTCAATGTAAATCGCGCTGGCTTCAGACTCACAGACAAACCACATTGCACTTGTGGAGAAATAGAAGACTGGAACCATCTTATGTTTGACTGTCCCATCTACGAAGACCTAAGATGTATTCTAATTACAAAAGTGAGATATCTTCCAAGAAGACAAGAATTTCTCCTTCAAACGGAAGAAGATTATAAGCATTGTCACGATTCGCCCAGGACCTCTTCGCGAGAAGAAGGGTGCAAATTGCCATACACTGAAGAAAAGAGGAAACGCCACTCGACCATGACATCGCAAAGACAAAACATATCACCAATCAGTGGTATGTTTTGTCCTCTTTAAACGGAACAAGATTAAAACCGAAAAACTTGATGCAAGCGCAACCTCAACAACCTGAACTGCAAGTACGGGACTTGTCCCAGGAATCACCTACAACCCTAGAAGTTGACATCTCTTTAGAAGAAGTAGAACTTAAATAGAAGACCTACTATGGACTTGATCTTATTGCAGCTCTGCTGCCAAAGCCATAAGAGATCCTATACCTGTGCTCTTGCATGGTACTTTCTTTCCACTTCCTTAGGGATGGGAGGAGATAGTTTCACTGTCTCTTCCCCTCCTCGCCCTCCTTTTCCTCCTGGTGGAACATGGGCCTGCCCCACTGACCACAGGGGTCACCTCCTCTATCGACCCCTTACTTCCTATTCCCCCCAGCCTTCAGTCTCTCCCCTACTCTGTTCACTTTCACAGCGTAACCCCACACAGTCTAAATTTAAATTTAAAACTTTGACCTGGGGTCGCCTTCCCTATTGGCTCCATATTTCTGACTTTCTCCCCTGTCTTCAGTCTCCCCCCTACTCTGCCGAAACACCAGCGAACGCCCCATACAATGTCAAAATTTTAAAAAATTGTCAAAATTCCAACTGCATACGAAAACCCCTTTCGGCCTAACCTTTCAGCGTCTACTTCCCAATACTATTAAATTATTATTATTTATTATTTAGTTTTGTTTAATATAGGTCCTTGCCACTGAAATCTCAGGAAATTAGGTGGCAGTACCTGCCAGAGTGAAAACATAAAATTGCTGGGTACCTGGTCTGCATCCACGAGGCATAGTGTGGACAACGTTGGGCCCCAGCAGGGGTCTAGCGGCTAAATGACCAGAAGAACAATGATAAACAACACTACACTTACAAAATCCATACACTTTTAAATCTCTGGCCTTCCCAGTGAGCTGGTACACATGCAATGAAAGCAACGCGGAGATGGGGGAGAAACCCCTGGTGCCGTTAGACACGCACTATACACTGTACTATGGTATCATGGCTCACTTCAGAGTCATATCTGTATCAAATAACTGCAATCTCTCTCTCTCTCTCTCTCTCTCTCATATGCGATTGCCGAAATTGACAAAATTAGTCGATCCCCTAGAGCTCTCCGCGCCCCTCTTCCTAACGATTTATTTATGCTTCAATATGTTTTTAATGAAGGACTGTTCTTGTAGTACGCTCATTGGTCCTTGAATAGGCTTCAAGAATGGTCAAAACATCGGCAGCTTTGTTTTAATGCGGAAAAGATGGAAAGTCTTTCACTTAGAGAAAAAGCAACCCCAAAATAACTTATACACTTAGTGTGGTCGAATCGGAAACAGTAGTGGAAGAAAGGTATTTGGGAATTACTATACCGTACATACGAGTATGAAGTTCTCGCACGTAGTGTTGGCAGGCGGGAGGGAGAGCTCATGGTGCTCTATAGACGAGAGACATCGAGCTTCTTGAAAGAGTCCAACGATGCTTGGTGAGATTGTTTTTTTTTAAAGGGTAAACGTGGAATAAGTAGACTGTGGGGCTTGGTAACTAGGTGCCTTAGAGGGGAACTGATTAAATGCCACTTCTGAGAGGGGATGGTAAAATGAATGAAAGTGAAATTTTCGCGGTTATAAATGAGGAGGGAAATACATGGGTAGTTTGTTTATTTTTTTATGTTTATTGTTATTATTTTTTTTGGGCCGATGCATCAAAAGCTTGGGGCCTTCCTTACACCGTATTAAATAAATAATAAATAAATTTTCTGTTTATACTCCAGGACGACCAAACGGTCAGAGGAGTTCACAAGATAGACAGATTACAAGAAACTGTACCGTATTTAGTAGTCACGGGCTTGAACCCCGGTCACTCAAAGCACGTGTACTTATGCACCCGCGCGCCTGACCACTAGGCTACGACGACTTAATATTATTAATGGTACTAATACGAATGTGCAACCTGTAATTAATTTCCTTTTACGGCAGCTGCCATTTTTATCGTAATGACCAAGTCTTGTCTTGGTATTTGTAGATCATATCACCGTTCATTTTTAAGAAAAAAATAAATAAATACAATAATAATTTCATACCTACCCCAAATGTACTGACTCCTGTAAAAAAGAAATCCTTTCTTTCATTACATTACTCGGCTAATTTTTCGATCACTCAGAACCATAACTTAAAATAACTGAAAAGAAAATAATAAAATATTAATTATCTGAACTTTAAAGATAATGAGAACAATTAAGGTAATGGCTCTCATTTGAACCCCAGCAACGAAACTCGCAGCTTCGCCGCATGACTCGAATTGTATCATTTGACGTTATCACTTTAAATACTTTAATGACTTTTCACCTTTCGTTTAATGCGAAACTTCATTTTCAGATAAAACTAATGAGACTATTTTTGTGTGGGCTTTTTGTTTATTTTAATACTCTCATAGCTGGGTTCATTTAGCTTCGAATAAGGTGAATAAATTAAATAAATCGTAGCGATAATCGCCGTCTTGGGAAAGAATGTTTGTTTGGTGAGTAAAAAAAAGTGGGATGATAAGAAATTGGAATATCAAATTGAAAGTACAGTTTTGTTTTTAAGACGATTTTAATGTTTTAAACAGCATTTTATTCCTTTATTATAGTGGAACTGTTCACTGGAACAATTCAGGCCGTATCCTAAAATGTACATAGTCATAGTCGCAGTGTGTCATATGTTCTTTGCGGTCTCCAGAGTTTCTCCCATATGCCACTGTCATCTGTATTTAGCAAAAGCCAACGCAGGCCGTAAAATTGGAGAGTAGGTTTGTAAAAAGTGTGGTGAAGTGTTGTGTTGGAGTGTTGTAGGCCGGCAACTGGCCTACAGCACTCCAGCTTAGCAGCCGGGGGTGGCAAACACCCGTTCGGCCAACCCCCCTGCCTCTCGTCCATTGCCACGAGGAGGCGTGATAGGTTTTCTGCAATCAAGGGCTCTTCCTGGGCTTCCCAGAAAATTCTGGAGAAGCCAGGGTGAAACAGTGAAATGAGTTGGTGGGGAGGAAAGCGAATTATGGGATAGAGGGTGGGGGAAAGAGGACAGAGAGAAAGGGGATGGAAGAATGATGGAAGAGAGAAAGGGGATGGAAGGATCTTCCCCTTGGAAGATATTAGATACTTAAAAAGTAAAGTTGAACGAACAGAAAAGAGTGCGTCCATTCATCTCACAGGGGTTTAGCATATCCAAGCTGTGTGATTGGAGAAATCCCATCTTCGAATACCAGGGTCCACTATTATCCTACCTCTATGGGGATTAGCAGAAACCCCACTCTTAGAAAGTCTCTAGAACCAATAGAAGCGTAGAGATAAATTCTACCCAGCGTGATGCTGGGTTAGCAGTAGATCAAACCCCGAAATGAGATCATCAGTCAATTCGTTAGTGTCAAGATCAAGAAGTCGACACAGGTTCCTGAGATATCAGTCAAGTCCGGTTAGTCAGTAGTCAGGAAGGTCAAGATTCGATGTCAGCAAAGGCTTTGGCGTATCATAAGTAGGAAGTTGGTCGTATCGCTGTAGAGAATTCCATTGTAGTCTGAAGACAGTAACAAGTCAGATGAAGATGGACAACTTCAGCATGTGAAGTCGAATCGTTTGTTTGAAGACTTTATTGGCAAATTGGGAGAATGCTAGGAAGTATTCTTTTGTAGCAATCAAGGAAGAAGAATCCCCGTCTGAATATGGAGGCCGAAACCCAGCTCGACGTAGAAAGGTCAATCATGCAGTATGTTTTCAGAGGTGTCCATTTGGTAACATTTGCGCAGTTGGAGAGAGGCCAAGTTCGTGAAGTTTCGCGTTCATGCTTTGGTGTCCGGAGATGAGGTATGTGGCATGAAGTCCATGGTTGAACCATTTGAGATTAAACCCCTGGAAGAAGCTTAAACGTAGCCTTGCCCAAGGCGTTCAAATTCCAAGCGCGCTGCCAGTGGTTCACGAGCTTCGTTCTGATTCTGATTTTCTCCGTTTGAATTAGGTTAGTCACGTTCAGAATGATGCCATCCATTATTTATGGATACGCTTTCAGGCAATGGAAAGCAGTCTCATGCTCGATAGGCAGCTTTTCGCATATAACCTGCACGGCCGAGACGGAAACCGTATTGTAAGCCTTGGAGATTCTGATAGTTCTCTGGGTTTCGGTCAGTCTTTGTCGGACGGTGGAAGCCTCGATTTGCCACCTCCACGCACCAGCACCATATGTTATTATAGGGAGAAATATACACTTGTAGTGTAACTTTAGGGGACAGGAGCAACGAGTGACTGGAGCAATTTTTCCAACGAAGTTTTTCCAATTTTCCTTGAGATAGCTGCAGTGTGGTAAGAAGGAGAATTTGTCATTTAGAAAGACATCCAGAATATTTGAAATAACTCATTTTATTTTTTGCCCTTTTTTATTTGATGGTTTGGGGTCTCTCTCTCTCTCTCTCTCTCTCTCTATCTTGTTTTCGTGTGGAGACATCTCGCTTGTTCCTTTCTGATCGTTCAGTCTTAAGGAATGGCTTAAGGAAGTCTTAAAGAAAGAATGGCGTTAGAGCTGTCTCCTCGAGTTGACTCGACATGTCATCTCGCGATGATGGCGAAGTCGTCTTCGTATGCCAGCTGAATGATATTCTGGTGTTCCCTAAAAGCCAGGTGTCGAACACCGCGTTCAAGCATAGCGGTCCGTGAATTGACCCATGGGGCAACCCCAAGTGACTTGCTTGGTTATCTGGCAGTGGTTGGATTGCACAGCGATTCTTCTGTTATCGAAGTAACCAGAGATCAGCTTGTGTATTGGATTTGTCACTTTGGCCTCCCTGAACCTCTCCAGGACGCTTTGCCACTAGAGGGTAGCAAAGGCCCCTTTTGAAGTCCACGAAGAGGCTAAAAGCATATTTCCTCTGTTTCACGTGCAGTGGGTTGGCTTTGATGCCGTCTTCGGCGCACAGCTTTTTAAATCCATATTGGTTGGGCGATTAACCTTTAACCTTGTATGCATAAATAAATTTAGTGGCAATTAGTTTCTCTAGCATTTTTCCATTTATTCCAGTATGAGTCTGGAAGTATTCTTTTGACACTTCCAGACTCATACTTTTTATTAGAATTTTGGGAGTGGCACATTTCCGTAAGCAGGGGAAGAACCCATTTCTCAAGCAGGAATTGTAGAGATTCGGTTGAAGTGGGGAGAATTGCTCTGGCCCTCTTGATGACGTCAACTTCAAGCAGGTCCGGACCGGGGTAATTGTCTTATCTGGTGGAAGCAATAGCCAGACCAATCTCATCCTTATCGAACTGCCGGTTGTTTGGGTTTTCTTGATGCATAATGTGATGCAGTTCCATCTCCATCTGAATGAGTCCGGAGTATGAGAATCTTGGGTGACAGCGGAGTCGAGGACCTTGTTAACTGATTGTTCCCAGAAGAAGGTTTCCTGGCCGTTTGAATCTTTAATGAAGGTTAAGATCTGTCCTGGGTTCTGGTCTCTGTTATATGCCTATAGATTAGCCCCCAGGGATTAGCGTTCCCGCATCTGTCCATGAGTTTTCCCCAGGCGTTTCGCTTCTCATAGTATATTGTTTCACCATGTGGTTTAAACGGCTGGTAAATTAATGTATTTTCTATATCATAACTTCACATGAATTTATTGCTATTAGCAAATATTTCCGCTGCTGTTACAGTGTTCCTTTACAAATAACACAGCACGCCCCCCCCCCAGATAATTGCATTAAATTGGAAATGCGCATTACTTTTGCTGCTCACTCCAACGTTTCGTACCCCTTAGGTGGTTTCACCATTTGTTATTCGTTTGGCCTGGCCTGGCCTGGCCTGGGTTTGAATGCCGTTTCACACTGGAGAAAATCTTAAAAGCATCTTTAATCAGAGATATAATCAACAGATCTTATGCGGAGCGAGCGAGGCTCTCTGCGCGGATAGCACAGTGGTATCGTCACCGTCCTCCCCACACCGGGTGGAAAATACCCGCGTTCGAATCCCGTCGATGACGCGAGGAACTTTAGTGGGCTTTTTTCACTCCGAGGCTGAGTTAGTCGGTCTCAGGCGTAGATAGCAAGGTTTTTTCCCCTCAGAAACTGGGGTTTTTTTCGTCCAGCAAAACAGGCAAATCGACCAGAGAACACACGCAATTTACAGACACGAATACGGGTTAATGTAATCATTTACGGGTAACCCTAATATAGTAATTTTTTTTTTTTTTTTTTTTTTAGTACATGTATGCTTTTTTCACTCCGTGGCTGAGTTAGTCGGTCTCAGGCGTAGATAGCAAGGTTTTTCTCCTCAGAAATTGGGGTTTTTTCGTCCAGCAAACAGACAAATCGACCAGAAAACACACGCAATTTACAGACAAAAAAAATAAAATAAATAAAAAAAAAATATATATATGGATAGATGTAATCATTTACGGGGGACCCTAATATCATAATGTTAGTTATTCCAGTTTTTCAGCCCTCACGACTTGCAAAATAGGCCTGTGAATACATTTTTATAGACTTAATACACTGGCGTAATGTGGCCTAATCTGATGCACCTTAAATATCGCCGACAACATTTCATTCATCTTTATTGCTCCAGCTGGAAAACAACCTCCTCATACCGCCAGGGAGACAGGAATAACATGTTGGCTGTCAATGTCATCCGCATTAATTTGGATTGAACCTCCCAGAGTCGCACTCACGAATTGAGCGTGGAGTTCTTATGCCTCCACTGACCTGTTGTAAGACGTGTCTTAGACTCGTCTCCATACTCTGCACCACAATTTTCAAACAATTGCGATGAACCACTCCACTCTTTGATATGATGCTAATAGGAGTGTTAATTTTGAAACAGAATGCTGAATGTGCCTTGATAGTATGTGGGAGATATTCAGTATTGAAGGGGATGGAAGGTTCGAAATTATTACTAGATCTCGATAACTCACATTTCTTAATTACTCAATCCGGAACAGTCTTGACATTAAAATAAAAAAAATAATAATAAATATTATTTGTATTTCTTCTTATTATTAACTTTATGTACAAGTGCCATTCCTTTTAAAATATTATTTATTGTATTATTAGTAAAATAATAAGAGGAGTTTCCCCCAATATAGTGCGTAGAACATTTCCGTATGATAGAAATTAAAACGGAAAATAACGAAAAAATCGACAACTTACCGGTACATTAGAGTAAAATATAAATAATTAAATAATCAATTTAACACAATTCAAATCAATTTAAAACAATTAAAAATCAAATTAACGCAATTAAAAGAATCTAACGAAAATATTCAAAACGATTTTTTTATTATTTTACTAATATTATTATCAACGTAGAACATATTGAGTAGTAAGCTCTGATTCATACTATCTAATTATTGTATTATTATAATTAAAATCAGTAATAGTTAATTATTTTAAACTTTTTAATTAAAATTGAAAAGAAATCGTGAACAGAGTCAACAGGTAGTCATCTGAACGAAATTTTCTAAGTAATTTGTAATTTAATTACAAATTTAATTTAATAAGTAATTTGTCTCCCCTTAAATGCTGTCTTTGTTAAAGCGACGAAGTTCTACTATATTGAGTAACACTCAGCAGTGAAGTTAATCATATTTCAAAATCCAATATTTCGTGTTTATTGTTGATTTTTCCAAAGTAAATACAGCAATAATGCGGTTGCGAACTTCAGAAAATGGGAAATGTTTTTTTCCCAGGTCTTAATTTGAATATATACAAGTTTATTTCAGTATTTGCATGTAATTTTAATTCAGGTTTTTTATTTTGTTAATTAAATATTTTTCTTCATAAATTCATAACGCATTTTTTTCCTTTTTCATTTTTGAAACGTGAATAAATGCGAATCAGTACAGAGAGTCAAGAAATGCAAATACCATGGGCCGATCAGTTGAACTGGTACTGTACTACTTTATAAACATTGATACAAAGTGCAGTACTATAATATTACGTGCCAATACTGCTTGATATAGCAATGCTTGTAATTATTGTAAGACGTCTTTTGAAGTCTTTCTTGAACATGTTTACAATATGCATAAACAGATTGTGTTCTGCTGATTGTCTTCTGAAATATCCCCATTATGCGAGAAAGGGGAACAATTCTTAAATTAATGGTATAAATTAATCGTAAATTAATTGTAAATTAAGCAAACAGATAAAGAAGTAAATATTTGTTTGTTTAATTTACAAACTTGAATAGAGTACTGTACCCCAAATGGCAGAGTTCAATTAAGATCACAAGCAATAAAATGGAGCCTCCTTCAAATAGCTTTATAATTAGAATGCGCTGAGTCAGAAGGTTGGTACGAAAATGAAGACAGATAAGATGAACCACTGCCAGATATGTCGTGGTTCATGGCGAAACAATAGATGCTTCCTCCTCCTTCTCCTCCTCTTTAATTATAGCGGGCGATCGATTGTCGAAGTTTCCAGGGATCTTGAATGGATACAAAACTGAGTTCACACATCATGTGGATTTGGAAACGGACGGTGTGACGTAGGTGGTAGCGTTCAGCCCCTAATTAAGCGGGAGTGAAGACAAATGAACGGGAAGACAAGTAACAGCAGCCATGTCGCTTGATTACAGTCCCAAGAAAAATTCTGGAGTTCGAATGCTTAACACTAATTGGTCATTTCATTTACTGAGTTTGTGACTTAAGTATACGGTTAAAGTGTCCTGTATTCCTGTTGCCAGAATTTAAAATCTGCAAATAGTGAGAAACTGATAACTCACAATATTTGAAATCTGAGTTCCGTATGGGCGCAATTCTAGAATTTTCAAGTTTGTGATATGTGTGAACCAATCGATCATATTCGATTGGTTCACACCGTCAGAGCAAGGGAAATTGTCTTTAGTAGTTCCTGCAAATTCAGCCGAATGTCGCATCCTTGATCATAAATTATTAGCATTCAAAGTACATAAAAATGTAGAAAGAAAGGTACACGGGCTATTTTGATATGTAAGGTAATTTGTGGGGGGGGGGGTTATTTTGATTTATATATGTTATTTATTTATATATCTTTGGTTCCTTTTTATTTATTCCCCTATTTAAACATATATATCCCCTTTACAATATATATCCCCTTTTTAATAACTCCCCACTTGCGCATCTGACTATTACTTCACAGAAAATTCTAAGTTCAAGGGGAAAGTCTCCTTAATGTGTTAAATTCCCTTTGGATAGGCTTGTACTCAGAACAACAAAAACACACAAATGTTGTATATAAAAAAATCAGTTTATTAGACATATTTACATGAGCATAATTAAAACCAAATAATAATTGAATTCATACATATGACAACATGATTTGGTCTCACCTACATGTGTATATATACATCATATTCATACTTCAGTAAAAATCATCAACAAGCTAATATCAATCCCTTCCTTTGTTAATATATTTTATCCTGCATCCTCTAAATACCATTAGTAAAAACAATATCATTTCATTCTATCCCCTTCTACATATGTTTAATACTGCACAGTTAAATACCATCAACAAGATATATCAATTCCATTCCATTCCATTCCTTTCTACATATACTTAATACTGCCTCAATTAGATACCATTAACAAGAAGTATCAATTCCATCCATTCCTTTCTACATATACTTAACACTGCCTCATTTAATTACCATTAATAAGAACCATAAATTCCATTCTATTCCTTTCTACATATATTTAGTACTGCACCAATTAAATACTATTAACAAGAAACATTAATTCCATTCTATCCCATCCTACATGTATAATACTGCATCAGTTAAACAAGAAATATCAATTCCATTCCATTCCATTCCTCTCTACATATACTTAATACTGCATCAATTAAATACTATTAACAAGAATTATCAATTCCATTTCCTTCCTCCCTACATATACTTAATACTGCATCAATTAAACAAGAAATATCAGTTCCATTCCATTCCTTCCTACATATATTTAATACTGCACCAATTAAATACTATTAACAGGAAATATTAATTCCATTCTATTCCATCCTGCATATGTTTAATACTGCTTCATTTAAATACCATTAATAACAATTAATGATTAACATCAATTCTATTCTATCCCTTTCTACGTTATCATATATCCAACATTCTAAATATCTTATATCTAATAAATCCCCCCTTTTTATGTTCTTTCTTCCTGATTCTTCCCTAAACTATCTTTACCATTAGGTATTTCTAAAGTCCTGCTGACCAACTTACTGGGTTTCTACAGTTCTTTGTGTATGTGAAGGTACTATGTACTACAAACTAGCGACTTACTTGTAGAACTAGGCGGGGCGTCATCTTTAATCCTTCCTATCAGGTACAGCTTATCTTCACCGTCTGGGGCGCGTCTTAGTATTCTCGAAGAATTTGGCACTGGTAGTAGGGCTGCCAGGTAGGTTTCGGTTCCATTTTATTCAGGCCGCTTGATGCACCTCTCCTGTTTCGGAATGGCTATTCTCATGTCGGTCGGGGTTCCGATTCCATCCGATTCCAGCACTTTGCTTTCCAAGATTTCAGGAATCTTGGTCTTTAACGGCAGATTTGAGTCTACCCTTTCCTTGTGAGAGACTCGTTTTGTCTTCCACATATTTCTTCCCAACTCCTAGACTTTTCCGAAGAGCCAACATTGACTATATTCCACTCAAAAAGAACTCTGACTTTCTCAACGACTAACCCATTCTCACTAGCACGGAACAAAATCTAAACTATGTGTACGACTAACCCATTCTTACTAGCACCGACCAAAATCTAAACTATGTGTACGACTAACCCATTCTTACTAGCACCGACCAAAATCTAAACTTGTGTCTGACTAAACCATTCTTTCACACTGCCAAATCTCAACTAGTGTCCTTAAACCATTTTCATCCACACCGCCAAAATCTCAACTTAGTGTATTCTGCAACTCTTTCACTCCCTTCTTCCTACCTCTTACTGCCGATTTCGCCACGCCCATTTCCCAGTGACTTCTACCAATCTTACATTTACTTTCGGATTCTATCTCATTCCATTTGTTGGAAAACCCCTTATTCCGCCGGCCCAGTAGCACGTGATCTGATCAATACACCCCTATTTCAACCTGTTGGATCTGCGGCCATCCGCCATCCGGTGTGTTCTTTGAAGTAGCCGGTTGTCCAAAAACAACACTTTACCCTTCACATATAACGCCTTGTCTCCATAGCGTTCTAAAACCACAAAAAGTGACATTAGTGACCACAGCATCTATTTTTGGAAACTTGTGTGTGCGTTTAAGAACCGATTTCCGGTCTGCTACTGAAGTAAATTGCCCCCACTATATTGACCTTGCATAACATTAACTTGTTTGTTTCGCAAAACCACTTGCTGCTTTTGCCATAGTATTCTCCGTCTATTCCCTGCTTTAACGGAAGTTAATGCTAATGGCTCTGTTTTCATTTCTACTACCCACTAATTTTATAATTCTTACTGAATAATTCTTGTTATTGAAACTTCGGATATTACCATTTTATCCTACTAACGGTAAGAATCCAAAGGAAAACTAACTTTCAAAGTCTTAATAAAAAATTTTATTTTTGTAAGATTTTCAAATCTTACAAATTTAATCAGCAAGTTAATTCAGTTCAAAATATTTTGCTTAAGTTAATTTTAAATTTGATTGAATATTTGAGTTCCGGGATCAACACGATTGAAAGGGAATATGTCCATGAGCCATGTTTAATAGGATGCATCATATATCATGATTAAAAAGTAGAACTGTGCTAACGGTTGCCACCTCATGGGTGGGTAGTAAGTTCCTGGATATTTTTTTTAAGCGTAAAAACATCTTGTAAATTTTTCTGGATAAAAAGCATTTATGGGAATAGAAAACCATGTAAGAAATGGGAATAGTGAAAATTTGTTTTATATGTTACAACTGCGTAAATTGTTAACGAACGTTTAATTTTACTGTTACACTGTTGCAAAAGTGATAACAAATAATCTCTTAATAATAATATCAGAAGAGACGTGTATACAATGGATTAATTCTGAGAGAATATCAGCAGTCTGGCTCTGGATATTGTACCTTAAGGAGAGTAGTACCTTCAAGGGTTTGTGTTCAGTTTGAATGGATCTTTTTGAAGAGCTTTTGCAGAGTTCGAGAATTTTGGGTGGAAGAATGCAGACGTATATTTCAGACCTTTTCTGTTTTGCAGTAAGGTTAAGGCATTTGTGTGTCTTTCGTTTCACAGTTTATTTTTCTTCCAGATCGGCTTTTTTAACCGAGCTTTTAGTCTTTCCCTCCCCCCGGATACATGGTTTGTTTTCATAACGTGAACATTTTAGGTGCGTTCCTATGTCTAAAGCGCCTATTGTTTTACCATGCCCTAACCGTCCATCGCACTTAAAAAATAACTGGAATTCGATTTGTTAACCCTACTCCCAGTGGACGGGATTTCATAAACATGTTATACTTAGCTTGTTTCAAAAGATTCTCCCACCCATTCAATTTCATCAAAACTGGCCAAAGAGAAATATGGCACAATCTATCAATATATTGGACATTGCAACTGAAGCACTGGACATTGTGTTGCCGTGCGCTCATTGGAGGAAATGATGGGCACAATATGGCGGATGTGCAGAAAAGCATCGGTTCAATATATGCGAATATTTCATACCTCTGTGATTTAATAAAATAATCAAATAGCAAGTTGACTGAGTTCGCGTACCTAAGATCTTATTATGTGGTCTACATTTTTGTAATGCACTTTACTTATTTCCTGCTGAATTTTATAGGCCGACCGCGCTAGCCGGGTGGGTAAAGTGCCTGTCTGGCCACCCAAAGGTCGCGGGTTCGAATCCCGCCTCGGGCTTGGATCAAAGTACTGAAAAAACCTTGGGAGGTGCATTATGGTCACAGAAGCCGATGCGCCAACAACTAACTACCTAACTGAATTTTTAGTAAACTGATAAAAAAAAAAAGGAACCGAGCTCCTCAAAAAGTAGCGAGTTTCATATAATACGAGATCTCTTTTTTTGTGCATATCCCATTTATACCTCCAACGAGTGTTTCGAAGCAAACAATGTCTTTTTCGATTTTGATGAAATTTAAAATGGCTGGACGGACGAATTTTTCTAAAATAGATAAATATAACATTTCATGAAATTCCTTCTACTGGAAGCCGAGTTAGTACATATGGACTGAAGGATAGAGGACGGACGGACATGTGAAGATAATAGGCGCTTTACGCATGTACGAACACATCACAGAGTCAAGTTAATTTAAGAAATACAAAAAAATTAGAAAAATCGATTGAGTCTAATATGTAACTCACGGTGTGCATTTCTTACTTTGTTTTAGTAATGTTTGGCGCAGTGAGAATAAATTACAGTATCCTTCAATGTGTATTGAGGTACTAAATCAGTGGTTCTCATCGTGGGCCATATGTTCCCCCAAGGGAACATGCCGTATTTCTGAGGGGCCACAGGTAAAAGTCGTAAAATTGGGGTCCATGGAAACTGTTAAGTGGGCCACGAAAAGTTCATTTCTAAAATAAAATTATTACTAATATAAAAAAGAAATTAGTGAGATCTTTGCGGAACTCACTAAACTAAGGGACAATAATATTATTGTAATTTTTTTTTGTTAGGAACATAATTGTATATTGTGAATAAACAAAATATTATATGAGTAAAATTCTATTATAAATAAAGATTGTAGTTAATAACCCATTTTTATTATTAATATTCCTTACATTATAAACAAATAATACATGTTATAAATAAAAAGTGCAGTTGATAAAGTACATATTTTTTTTATAATTTTACATTTATTATAATTAAATAATATGAGGGGTGGGCCACAGGGGTGAATGAAACTCAGAAGTGGGCCACGAGCAAAAAGAGGTTGAGAACCACTGTACTAAATGAAAAACCATCTGGTTAAAAAAAAAATTAAAAATTAAATAAAAAAAATTTGTTCTCTATGAAACGTTCCTTTCATGTTTTTGGATGTGGAGACTGGAATCGTGCTCCACCCTTCCAATTTTGTCCTAATTTGTCCGCATGAACTAGCTCCTCTAGTTCCGGCTCTCAATTAGAAAGGTGCTCAGTTCGATTCCGATATAGGCTGTGAGTGGAAATGGTAACTTCGCTATACTGTTTTCCTCACGACTGTTTGGGGCATTTCTTTTCGCCAATGGTTTGATTCATTGATGAGAAACCTTTTTAATTATAATTGAATCCGTGCAACTTTAAGGGCAAGATATGTATAAACGGCGTGATGGAGCACAACCACAGATCATACATGTCAGCCTATTTGCATACGACCTTCTGGTTTACCTGATTACGTAGATATGGAATATACATACCAGTGGACAGATGCAACTGAAACATATTTAACAACATGCAGGATATTGTTTCTTAGTTGTATTTCACTCAATGATTTTTTACCTTTCATACTCTTGCAGAAATCTTAAATCGAAATCTGCCATAAACGGCGGCACTGTGTTCTTCCTAGCACCATAGCACTGTTCCATTTCTTTCGTTCTTTTTTATAGCCTCTAATTCTGCAGCGTCATAAAAAGATCCTTTCTGTTCCAGTTTCAATTCGCAACTTCTGTAATGTTTTTCTCTTCCTAATGACTTCTATTTTATTGTACAGATGACGGAAGTAGCTTAGTAAAGGGATAAGACGACAGATAAGACATAACAGGCTGAGGATTAAAGGCTTATTTACTGATACCAACTAGTGCACCATTTGGCCATTATGTCGCTCAATAAATGTCTTCCTTTTTTGCCCCAATTGCTCCTTTTAAAAATGTCGGCAGTGGCAGTGGCAGTGGCAATGGTCGTACTAAGAGTGCGCTTAGAAACGTCACATTCATCATTACTGATGGACAATGGTCGCAGACAAGCGAAGGAAATAAAGAAGGAACAACTTCTTTGTTTCGCCTAATCACCAAGGCCTGCACGAGCCACAGCGTCTAAATCGGATCTTCAAATACGGTCTTTAGTTCCATAATGTGACTTCTCGCCCTCCACTCCATTAATCACTTGCATCTTTCGTACTTTTTTGTCTCCAGAATTGTCATGATTATCGAAGAAAACAGAAGGTAATTTAAAGTGGCCGAACAGGAACGGAAACCAATCTCCGTTCAAAGAAAATATGATAATTTTATTATACTATATTATTTGTATTAGTGCAGTATTTTTGAATTCCAGATTTTTGAGGGTGAGCGTCTACCCTAGGAGAAACGTTTTGAATATTTCTGCAAATGTTTGTATAATGTCAGAATTATTTCGTGCAGCCAATTGCTAAATGACTTCATCATAGTAATTTACTGGACTTTGTCTGACATGACCACTGCTGGGATTTTTCGACGATATTATTCTTATCGATGTGATCATGAATCATATCCTTGACGATATCACTCATGGTCTTTCCTATAACAGAAGTCAAACTCACTTGCCTGTAGTTACCTAACTCCTCTTTAGCACCTCCGTTGTGGATTTGGGAGTCAGTAGCACTCTTCCAATCCAAGTGGCATCCTCTCGGTGTCTGATGCTCTTATTAACATTGCCAATGGTTTGATCCATTGATGAGATACACCTTTTTAATTATAATTGAATCCGTGCAACATTACGGGTAAAGCCTCTAGCTACCGAAATTTCTGTAGGTAAAATGTTGTTTAAGCAGCTCCATACATTTGCTATTGTAATTTTCATAGCTTGAGGCTTTTCTCGCCGCCTAAAATTGCACGGATTTTTAGTTCTTGACACCGTTTGGTGGCTCTCATATTAGGTAATCAAGCCATAACTGGGTTGTTAGGTTCTGCACTCAGGATGCCCATCTGTGCACCGATGAGGCGACAACAATCTTCGAAATGGTGCAGTCAGGTTGGTGGTGGCATTGAACTGAGAATAAGTAACAGGAGACCTAACCTGAGAACGGTTACGTTATTCGAAGTGCATGAATACGGCAGCTCGTTGCGAAGGGATTCACAATATGAGATGTTAAAAGAACATTCTCCTTTTATGAAAATTTAGTTTATTGTAATTTTGTAGCTATGTGCAATATATGCAATGATTCTTACAATCTTCATATCCGATTATTATAAATGTACTTCCGTAAAACATTGCACGCTTTCAACCTTTGGATCACTTTTTTCTCTCTCTCTCTTCTTTTATTTTTTTTTCCACGAACGCCTTTTTGAAATTATTATATCACTTATTTTACAGCAGACTGATTTCTTAAGGTTCTCTAGTAATTCGAGCTTGCTTTCGACTGAATATCATTGAGAAGTAACTGGTCAACTCATATGTCGTTTCTGCCGGGTTTTGTTTGCAACCTGGGACCGGTTTTATTTACTCTTTTCTTTGATTTTCGCATACTTGAACTCACCATTCTTAATGCTAGTACTTTCTTGTAATTATTCCTGCACAATCAGCGGTTTTGTTGCATATTATCTTATAATCCTTATACAAGTTGGAATTACGCGATTATCTGTACTGCCCAATGATTGTTTCCTTCACTCAATTAAACTCATAAACTCACTTATTATCCATTTTGGTGCACCTGACGTTTACGGAACTTCTTCACCGAAACGAATATGTTTGTAGCCCCCTTGATGAAGTCCTCGAATATTTCTCATATCTTATTTGTATCAGAGATCATGCATTAAAAACTCCAATTACTCGACCCCAAAAAATCGACACCCCCCCCCCTCGAAATTGAAGCTATCTCCTTGATCGTTGACTACATAGGTTTATTTAGATACAACCCATTTTATGGTATTGTGGTCATTTGCCTGCTCTCGGTTCCCTCCGCTATCAAGTGGAGAAACCAAGAGCAGGCAATGACGAAAAAAAAAAAAAAAAAAAACAGTAATTGCTGGATTTTAATAAAAGTTGGAATAGGTCGAAAAACATTAAAAGGCTCAAATATAAAATTTACAAAAATCTGTTCATTGGAAGTCGAGTTTTTACATGTGGATGGATGGATGGATATATTGAAGACAACAGACGCGTTATGTATATATATATACACTGATGAGCCAAAACATTATGACCAGCAAGTCGTTATGCAAATCGAAGCAACTGCAGGTGAAATACGGCGCGTGCGCCGGTCGGGACATGGTATATAAAAACACCTGATACCGAGCTCCGTTAATCAGTGTTACTCTTGTTCTTCAGATGGAAAAGGCAGCGAATTTAAGCGAGTTTGAAAAAGGCCAAATTGTAATGGCCAGACGACTGGGTCAGAGCATATCCGAAACAGCACGGCTGGTGATATGCTCACGGTCAGCCGTGGTTAGTACCGACCACAAGTGATGCGAGGTGGGGGAGGTATGGACTACCTCAGAATCACCTTTAAAATAAACAACTCACAACAGTAGCACTAACAAACCAACAGAAAAACAGATATGCAGTTGCCAAAGCGGACTGGATGTCATTCAAAAACATGTTCATCACAGCCATAGAAAGGAACCCAGCCAGTATAAATCCACAGAATGACCCTGATGACCTGCTGAGGGGAACCACAGACCTAATACAAACCATTAGCGATCGAACAATCAAAAGAAAAAAACCCCAAACACTGGTGCTGTTCCCTGGTGAACGCCAGAAATAACCGTGCTTCGACACCAGATGTAAAAAGCTAGAAACTATTTCTAGAGGGCCCGTAGGACATGGTCCACACATGAAGTGGAGGCTTTAAGACAGCGCTATCGAAAAGCCAGAAATCACTATACGGACACGATACAGAAAAGCAAGAAGCGTTCCTGGGAGCGTCTAGTATCCACGACAGGAAGCACTGACCCCTGGGGTGTAGCTTACAAGGTGACTACAAACAAACTGCCCAACTGTCCAGGGGGAGGTGATCAGGACCCCGCAAGGACACTGTACAACCACTTGGGAATAATTTTTTTTTTATTTTTTTTGGTAGTTGTTGGCGCATAGGCTTCTGTGGCCATAATTCACCTTCCAAGGTTTTTGCAGTACTTTGATCCAAGCCCGAGGCGGGAATCGAAATCGCGACCTTTGGGTTGCCAGGCAGGCACTTTACCAACCTGGCTAGCCCGGTCGGCTTGGGAGTAATCGATGGTTAATATACTCGACACAATTTTCATGGAACCCGCGACCCTAACTCTGCAAGAACAACATAAAATCTGCGAAGAAAATGAAAAATATATCACCACTGCGCTCGAGTCCCCTTTCACACATGAGGAACCCGGCATGGCTGCTACCAGGATCAGAAACCGCAAATGCCCAGGACTTTATGTGATTGAACCGGAGATACTGAAAAAAATAGTAGAAATTGCCCCGCAAATCCTACTCACCCTCTACAACAGATGTTTGGAAACAGGGAAATTCCCTGCGGCGTGGAAAACTGCAAACACCAAGCTAATTCTGAAAAACCCTACTAAGAACTCAGAATGTCCGGCATCATACGGACCAATCGCGCTGTTCTCAGTGGTCAGTAAATTATACGAGATGCTGCTCCATATGCGGATACGGAACCACTATGAAAGGGCAGACCTGGCAGCTAAAAAAAACATACATATGGACTGTCTTCAGGGGTCTGTCTTGGAGCCTCTCCTTTGGAACATGGTCTTGGACGAATTGCTGTGCCAGGACCTGGGGCTAGCTGAGGCCCAGGTCTTTGCGGACGATCTCATTGTTACTATTGAGGCGGATTCCAGAGTCCAACTGGAAAACATCGGTAATCAAGCAATGCAGAAATTACAATACTGGGCCACAAAAAACCAGCTAAAAATTGCACCGACGAAAACCATATCCATCTTGCTGAAAGGAACACTTCAGGTACAGCGTCCGCCCCAAATAAAAATAAATGGCCTGACCATCAAACTCACCAAGCAAATGAGGTACTTAGGAGTTATCTTAGATAATAACCTATCCTTCATACCCCCACCTAAAATACATAAGAATGAAAATAAGAAGATACTCAGCCCTAGTGGCTAGGATTACGAGGAAGGACTGGGGATTGAAAAAACGAACCCTAATGCTATATTATAAGTCAATCTTCATCCCAGCAGTAACCTACACAGCTGCAGTATGGTACACCAAAACATCACTGCAGGTGCTTGCTGGAGCACTCCCCCTGGATTTAGAAGCTGTGAAAGCAGGACTGCTCTACCTGCACTCAAAGGGAGTGGCCGCAAATCATCAGGACTTCACAATCAACCCAGCACGCAGTCAAAAAACGGAAGGAGCCCGACGACAGACCTACCTCTTTCAGGAGTGGCAGCAAAGATGGACAGAGACGACAAAAGGCGAGATCACTCGTAAATTCTTTCCAGAACTGAACAGAATATACCCAAGGCAACCAGGCTGGTTCTTCCCGGGCTTATTCACCTGACCTCGTTACTCACAGGACATGGACCCTTCAACCAGAAACTGTTCGGCTTCAACCTCGCCGATGATCCAAAGTGCACGTGCGGGAAGGTCGAAAACTGGAACCACCTGCTTTACGACTGCCCACAATACGAAGATCTCAGATGCACCCTCATCACGAAAATCCATTATCTCCCCAAAGGACTTGAACATCACTTCATTGACACAGAAGAGGAGTACCGAGCGCTTTCCCAGTACCAGAACCTCTTCACAAGGAGTAGGGTGTTAATTGCCATACATCGAGATTTATAGTACAGTATCATAAACAAATCGCATAAGACAGAGACAACTCCTGGAGAGGAAAACTGTGGAAGAAAAAAAAGGGATAAGAAAAGAAGAAGAGTAATAATAAAAAAAAAAGGACGGGGGTTTGCCCCATGAGTGCCCCAACCTGAATCAAGTGGACAGGAATAGAGACAACAAACCGCAGCCTAGCTCCCAAAGCCTTACGGCAGCCCGAAGAGGGAATACTAGCCCGCTTCACCTTTAAACCCTACTTCCTGGAGGGACGATTCTCTCTCTTCCCCCACCCGCATTTCTACTCTGGTGGGGCATGGGCATGCCCGATGAAACTTGGGGCTGTCTTCCCTATTGGCCCCATACTTCTGTCTTTCTCCCCCCCAGTCTTCAGCTCCCCCCCTCTATCTTCACGCTAGCGAAGCCCTCACACACCTAAATTTAAACACAATCAAAATATCTTCGCCCACGTCCCGGCCTATCAACCCCCACGATTGACGCTGGTATGTGTGTGTATATATGTATTTGTATACACACATATAATATAAATACAATATAAGAATATATTTATTTTTTATTTATTTATTTTTTTTAGGTCCTTGCCACTGAAATCTCAGGAAATTAGGTGGCAGGACCTGCCAGAGTGAAACAAATTACTGAGTTCCTGGACGAAGGTGGGACAACGTTGGGCCTCAGCAGGGGTCCAGCGGCTAAATGACCAGATGAGCAACGGTACACGACACTACACATGTACAAGATCCATAAACTTAAATCTCTGGCATTTCCAGCGAACTGGTACACTCACAATGAAAACTACGCGGAGATGGGCAAACCCCTAGTGCCGTCTGACACTAAATACACCTTACATAAACATGATTGCTGACCAAGTACACCCTTTCATGGCAACGGTCTTCCCCTTTGGCCGTGCTGTCTTTCAGCAGGATAATGCGCCATGCCACACCGCCCGGATTGTTCAAGACTAGTCGCGGAACATGAGGAAGGTTTCTAGGTATTGCCCTGGCCTCCCAATTCCACAGACATCAATCCCATCGAGCATCTGTGGTTTGTGTTGGAACAGCAACTCCAATCTGTGGGGTCTCAACCACGGATCTTACAGGAGTTAAAGGATCTGTTGGTTACGTGTTGGTACCAGATACCACAAGAAACATTTAAAAATCTTGTAGCATCCATGCCTCGCCGGGTACGAGCTGCTTTGGCTGCACGTGGGGGACCAACATCATATTAGGTAGGTGGTCATAATGTTTTGACTCATCGATGTATGCTAACGGGCCTAAAAATGGGATCTTCGGATTCACTCGCAATATATTCTTTGCAGTAAGACACACCACTTCTGAAATAAATTCAGTAAATACGAAAATAATCGCGAGCAGTCAGCTAGCTCATCATTATGGGTTTGGTCTTAATTCTGTTGTAAAACCAGTGTGTGTCGAGGCCAGACAAAATATTTCTGTGATCGAAGCAACTATTCTTAACGTCCTTTTTGTCCGAGACAACTATTCAGAAGTACATTCCCTTCCTCTTCAAATAACTGCATCATCATTACGATCCTTTTATTTTTTCTGTCTTTTCAGCCTCTGCTCCAGCAGGTGCCTCGGCTGTTACACTCTGTCATTGAGAGTGTAGCATGAAATTATGCACAGCACTCTTTCAGTGAGTGTCGTGCGCAGAATCGTTATCGACGTATTGCTAACGAATGAATGTGTGTAAGTACTGTATTCAAATGGTTCTGTTGTATGCAGTTTGATGGCCATTTGTTACCATTTCTACCTGTACTTAAAATTCATTATTTTGGAAATTACAGGCTCATTAGCGAAACCCATTTTTAGGATCCCATTATACTATCTGTCTTTCTCTCTCTGACATGCCATAATAGTAATAAGTAAGAACCACCCAATTAAATAAACGGTTACCATATAAGTTAATTTCCTATTCACCTATTTCCGTCCAGTCCATGAGAGTTTACCAAATTAATTGCCCACTGAATATATAATTAAGAATTAGATATTTTACATAAAGATGCAGATAATTTTGTCGATTACTACAGTGAAGTAGTAATCGACAAAACTATTTTGCAATAATTTTGTCGATTAAGACAGTGTTATTTTGCAGATACCATTAACTCTTCTTGGCCTCCCTTTTTTTTGTATTCATTTCTTTTCTTAAAAGGCCCGGATTATGAATTGTTACGATTGGAGCAGTTCTGTAAGCCTTTGATCCTTTCTCTCCACTCCATTGTTAGGCTGCAACTTGATTTTAATATTTTATTTATTCCTCTTTCTCTCATTGGCTTCAAGAAGCTCAAAAGGTTAAGAAATCTCTAGTTTTCTTAACGTCTTTGCCATTTTCATGAAGGCGCTACAGACGCATCCAATTCTTCTGATGTATATTTCATGACAAGTCCCTTAAACAAAGCCATTTTTTTAATTGACAGCTGTGACCTCCTGGCTTGCACATCCAGCGCAATTTTGAAAAAACTCATTTCTTAGTGCATAGTATTCTATCGATTGGAGAGAGAGCGCATTTCAGCTTTTCCTGTGTAGTTTTCTCTTATGCTATCTTAGTTTAGTCAGGATGTAAGAATTAGCCTAACGACCGTGATGCAGATCTCACGTGCTTCTGGTGAGTGTTACCCTCTTCCTACCACAAATAAAACAGATAATAAGTGATGACGGTAAGGGGGAGGGGACAATTCCCTGAAATATACTTACATACTCGTATCATGCATTTGCGACAACTGTCTAGCGGGAGCTTGGCGACTTTAACTTTAAGATACCTTTAGAGTAATCGCTCTGCCTTGTATTTTTAGAAATTATAAATTGGGTTGCTGCCATGGAGAGATTTGATTTTTATGAAGATTGATTCACGTAAAACCTGTATTCAACGGACTGTATGGAGTAGAGCCTGGCATGAATTTGAATTGCTAGAATGTTGATGTGCTGCATTATGAAATATGAAACATTAAATGTTACTGCATTTACTATGTGGTACAGAAGAGCTTGCGCTTTTGCATTATTCACTGTAAAGAGGTCTACTCATGAAATTCACCCTCGCTAGAAATTCAGATTCCCTACTGATGTGTGACTTGATCGGCAGGTTAATGGAAGGTGATGGAAAATCTTGTCTCCTTTGCATTCTCCATAATGTGAAGTTTGTACAGGGTACTGCCACATACATTTTTTTTTTTTTTTATGAAAACCCCAAAGGTATCAAAACCTATAGTACTTAGTACCGTGCATGGGTTGAAGGAGAAGTATGGGGGGAGGGGGATGCCGGAAACTTTGCTCTAGAGACTAAACATGGGTTTCACCACTTCAAGCCTCCAATAAGCAAAGTGGTGGTATTTCACCGGTTGATGAAAGTCATCTACCACCTACATTTGGTTCTGCTTACAGTTTTTTTCGTAATACGAGGAAGTGTAAGCATGACTTAGGTACAGCATTTGAACAAGTTCTTTCAGTCGTCATAAAAAAAAAAAAATAAAATAGTTAACGTACGCAGTGCGTTACATTTCAGGTACGTTTAAATAGTAATTCATGATTATAACACAAAGTAATAACTTTTACGCGCGAACCGACCGAAAAAATTCAGTTTCTGCGCATGAGGATATTGCTCATTGATTTCTCCAACCAGCTCGTGGCATCAAACAAAATATCCTGTGCTTCAGCTGCAATATACGGTTTATGAATAGTCTGTGATATGCATGAAAAAAAAAAAAAAAAAAAACCCGGATTTTAATAAAATTTTGGGTTGTGGCGGGGGGGGGGAAGAAATAATAATTACCCGATTTATTTCTGTTGGACTGATTTTAATAAAATTTGAAATAGCTCTAAAAATTAATCTAAAAGGCTCAAATATAAAATTCACCAAAATCCGTTCACTGGGAGTATAGTTGTTACATTCAGATATACAGACGGGCATGTTGAAGACAACAGACGCACTATGTATACATACAATGGCAGACAAAAAACTGCATTACCTTAAAAAAGTAACATTTGTAGTGAAATATATGTTATTGTTTGATTACACTCATTTTGTTTGTTGTATTGCGTCATATAACGCTTCTATTGCATCAGCCGTTTCTATAAATAAGGCGTTGGAAGGGTATACACGCTCATTAGTATCCTGTTTTGCGGAGGTGTAAGCGTGGCTCCATATGTTCAGTTGACACCAAGAAAAAAAAGTTCTGTCCCACGAAGGGCTTTCTACGTGTGTTATCGTTGATAAAATAGGCTGCCACCAGTCAACAGTATCCCGGGTGCTGAAATTAAAGCGTGAAACCGATGATGCGAAGAGAAGACCTGGATTAGACCGTAAGAGAGTGACTACGCCTTCTCAGGATCGATATTTGAAACGGTATAGCCGTTTCAAATATCGATCAGGAGCACTAGCATAACGGTTATGCTAGTGCTCCTGATCTAAAACTGGACTTTGGATGGCCTCTGGTGTTGAAACAAGTGCACGAACTATGCAAAGACGGCTTTCGGAATGTGATCTGCATGTCTATCGGACCAAGAAGAAGAAGAAGAAGAAGCCTTTGTTGACCCAACAAATGAGGAAGAAGCGACTTGCTTGAGCTAAAACGCATGTTTCATGGACAAAAGAGCAATGGAACACCATCTTTTCTGACGAATCGAAATTCACCTGCATGGCTCGGATGGGAAGCGATATGTCAGAAGACGAAAATTGAAGGCATACCATCCTGACTGCATAACACCGACTGTAAAGTTCCCCGCCGGTCAGATGGTCTGGGAATGCATAACAAGCAAAGGGGTGGGGGCGAATTAAGTTTATTAACCGAACGGTGAATGCAGAAACTTACACTGCTATCTTGGAGGAGTGCCTGAAACCCGTTATTAGGGATCACCACACAGACGTTCAAAACTGCAATTTTCAACAGGACTCAGAACCCTGCCACACAGTAAAATTGGTAAATTTTATGCTATTTAGATTTAAAAATGAGATTTATGCTATATAGATTTAAAAATGAGATTTATGCTATTTAGATTTAATGATGAGTTTGTCTTCTTGTCTCACAAGGCTTAAAACATACTTACACCAATGTTCCCCTCGTTTTTCTGCCTTAAGGTGCAGTCATACCTCAGAACTGCTGCCATTACAGTGTTGGCAAGAGTCTAGAACCCTACTGAAAATTGCTGGTACATAATGTCGTCAAAACGTGCTCAGAAGAAGCCAACAAGTAAGATTCAGCTGCAGGAGAGCATGGTAAGGGTGTGGTACCACGAAATTGGGCAACCGTATATCCAGAAGTTGATTAACTCTATTCCAGATCTTTGCAAGGCTGTAATTGCAATCTCGAGGAGGAACACCAACATATTGAGGACTTATTTTGCTGATTTACGGTATATAATATTATTATGTTAACTTGTCATTTCAGTTTCAACACGTAAATGCAATAAAAATGTATATTTGGTTGTCATGATTGCCATTTGCACGATTTCTCATATTGCCATTAATTATGTATTTTACCCTTTGGTAAGATATTTATGGCAATTAGATATATCAGGTGGAGTCTTTTTATTGGATTTCATTCACAGAGATATATATTCCATCTAACAAATGCATTTTGAACATTTCTGCAACTCACAATGCAGCGCAAAACACATTATTTGCAAAATTCGCTAGTGATGCAGTTTTTTCTTTTGTCCGCCACTGTATATGCTAACGCGCCTGAAAATGGGATCTTCGGACTCACTCGCAGTATATCCTTTGCAGTGAAAAACGTCACTTCTGAAATAATCGTTCAATAAATGCGTAACTAATCGCGAGCAGTAATCTAGCTCAGCGTTTCTCAAACTGGGGTTCGTAGACCAGTTCCAGAGGGTCCGTGAAATGTTATGTATTTAGTTTCTTAAAAAAATATACTGATAGAATCAAAACGAATTTCGTTATAGAACATTATTTATTTTCGATACGATTAGTATACATTATATATTTGTATACATATCTCAAATTATTCGTTCTATTAGAACGAATTATTCAAATTCGTTCTATATATAGCAAATTGATGATAATTAAAGTTATTATATATCTGTTTAAAGGTAAGAATAAAGTTGAGTTGTTTCACACATAAAACTGAATTTTCTTTTCGGAAGACCAGGTGTTGACACACACACACACACACTTACGATAGTATGTAAGATAAGAATTTAGGATAAAGGATTCGAACAGTGCTTATAGTACAATATATTATAATGAAAGCTGTACCATAGAGCTGTAAGGGCAAATTAATATGTATAAAGAGTTAGCCTTTAGGCCAAAAAAGAAGATAGAATTTTATAATATACATTCTAAAAGTGTACACGGTGAGCCATGTGGCCAAAAGACTTAGATAGTCTGAGCTAGTTTATTTAGTTATAATCTATATACTGTATATGTCTGTGTACTGTAGGGGTCCGCAAACTTGTTCTGAGTTTTGAAGGTTTCTGTAGATCTCAGTAGTTTGGGAACCGCTGATCTAGTTCATCATTATGGATTTGGTCTTAATTCTGTTGTAAAGCCAGTGTGCCGAGACCAGAAAAGGTATTTCTGTGCTCGAAGCAATTATTCTTCAGTGCGTCCGAGGCAACTATTCAGAAGTACGTCCTTCCTCTTCAAATAAATGGTGTAACTTCGTACGATCCTTTTATTTTTTCGCCTTATTCAGCCTCTCTGCTCCAGCAAGTGCCTCGATTGCTGTACTCTGTTGTGGAGAGTGTGGCATGAAATTATGCACCACACACATTTTTAGCTAGTGTCGTCTGCAGAATCTTTATCGACGTATTGCTAATGAATGAATGAATATGTGTAAGTATTCAAATTGGTCCTGTTGTATGCAGTTCGATGGCAATTTCAGTTACCGGTTTATACCTGTACTTAAAATTCATTTATTTTGGAAATTTCGTGCCACGCTAACCGAAACAGCTTGATACTTTCCTGCCGGTATTGTGGAAATAGTTATATTATGAATGCCATAGTCATATACTGTATTTGCATTAGTGACTCCTTATCATTTCCCTACCCTGCTAACAAAAGTGGAACATAAATCATAAGGCTAAGTCGTTAACTGGAGAAATTGCTGGCTGAAATACTATTAGAACTTCCAGAAGTTCTAAGAGTAGTGCCAATAATTCTAACACATGACGCTAGAGTTAATGGCTATCCTACTGTGTAAACTGGATACTTCAAGTTACAAGGGTTTAACTTTATTAGACATGCAACAGTCGAGGAAGAATAATTAAACCATAACTTATATGCTTGTAACGGGAGAGAGGTGTTTAGATGAGGTTGGTGGTGGAGGGAATGTCGCTGTAGGTGGCGTTGATCACACACTTCACAATCTGATTTACATTGGTGTGATTGATTAATGTCTGAATAATGTGAGTACATTAATATTATTCATACATAAACAAGATAAATTATTCATACATTAGTCAGACCAATGTATAAGTAATTGGTGTGATTAATAAGCTAATTTTTGTTCGTCTCAATAATTGGGCTGTTTGACTAGTTATCTGGATGTGTGTGCTTGCTTCAGCGCTTGGACATTCCCGATTTTATTCGTATACGGCTTCAAATGAGCATGGAGAATCTTTCTTTACTGTTTATTAAGCGAATGAAGTTTTCTGCTGGCACGGCGAGGCAACTTTTCCTCGGTCTTTTGCTGAAAGATTTCGCACACCCACCCTATTAACTCTTCCAGCTTGAATAGGTCTGAATATATCTTGAATATATTCCATCAGGTAAGTAACGTCTTTGCGGTTTAATGAGTGATTTAAACTCCCAATACCATAGCACAAACACATACTTTTTTTTTGAAGGGACGCCTTTTTTGGATTGAGCTTTTTTAATTCTGCCGTTTAGCGGTTACATTACTTGTTGAGGTTCCACGAAGTTCTTTGATTTGTCCTTTCAGTGAAAGAGAGAGAGCGAAAAAAAAGAAAAAAAAAAAAAGAAAAGGAACCACGAAAAATAATGATCAGAGGAGTCGTATCTAGATTTCCTGTACGTACTGATTTGTGTACAGTAAAATCCTGTTAAAACGAACTTCTGTGGGATGAACGATGATTTCGATCTAATGATATCGCTTCCCGCCCAAAAAAAGAATCATTATGACGAACATTTAACTTCTTTTCTAGTTGGGGATGCTCAGGGTTCCCCCCATATGGCTGAACTTTTTTTTTTTTTTTTTTGAGGAGGGGGACATGCACATGATCCTAATCAAGTTTACGTGACAGATTATGCCCGTCGCCGTTGGTTGGAATCACTTTACGTTGCCACCGTCCCTACTTGCTTTAATTGTAACTTAGGCCTTCGCATCAACCCCCTCTTTTGAGTAAGTCATATCCCAGAAGGATAGCACATAGTGTAAGAGGACATTGTTCGAGTGTTTACTGGGTACACGACCCTTCCATTCTGCTCTGGTACCATTTCATTCATCTATTTATTTATTGTAGTTACTTTAAAATTTTATGATTGACAAAAACCTGCGATTTCGAAAGCTGTCGAGTGATTTATTCCTTTTATTTTGTTTTTAACTTGCCTTTATTTAATTTTAATTCAACAGTTTTTATGCGTATATTTTTATTTTTGCGTTTATCTGTATTTTACTCCTTTACAATTTGTTAGTTGAAGATATTAAAGAGTATTTTTGATGTCATTCTTTCCCAACCCAGAAGACCTTTTTGTTCCACTCATTATTTATATAAATAAATTTTGCTGCACTCTTCCAATTTATATTATATATACAGTATATATATTGGAAGAGAAATTAAATTGGAATATAAATTAAAATTGAGAAATGCGTGTACTTACAGAAGTAAGTGTTTTTTTCCTCCATAATGTTCAAGTGAAAGCATAAATTTACCTTCAAGAAAAATACCACACATACGGTATTATTACTTTCTTTTCACGTATTAATAATAGGGCGATTTTGTTAATACGTTAAAAGAAAGTAACAATATCGTATTTTGGATGTTTGGCATTTCTTTATGTGGTATGTGTTATTCAAATTAATAACGTATTACTTAATAGAACCGTTTTTTATATATGTATATATATATATAAGTATATCATCAAATTAACGTCAGGTTATTTTAATTACGAAGATAAAATATACTTACAAAGGACAGGCCTAAGCTTTGTAACGTGTTATAGCAGATCTGTTCATGGATAACTCTGAAGGGGCGGCCACTTGGCGGGTCGCTTTTGAGGCTTTCTCTGTGATCCCGTTTCGTTGACTTAATTTCTAATAACGTGGGGGGAAAATCATGATGAAATCAGCACTGTTAAAGGATTATTATTAAATAATTGGGTGCTTAAGCCATTTAATCAACAAGACAGAAAAATATTCGAACAACATTAAGCAATAAAACAACATGGTACATGTATATGGATAACAAAAGAGCGGTAGTGATTCCGTGCATATAAAAGGCATCAGCGAAATAACAAATGGAATGGAATGTAAAAGCGCGGTCTTCAGGTGATCTTTAAGCCGATTAATAAGATGGAGAGTTCGTTCGTTTAAAACAGACTAATACCAAAAGAAAAGGCAGAAAAAATGGTGTCACTTAATACGTGAAAAGCAAAATAAATGCATGTTTCAAAACACGCAACTCAATCATCTCCTGCTTGCCCACTATAGTCTTCTGGTTATCCAGTTTTTTAGGTGTGCGTATCCAAAGAATCTGAATTGGCAAATCACGCGCAAAGTTCCTATCTGTGTGCAGGCACATAGGGATAGGAATTTTACGCTTTTTATATGAAGAAATTTAGGTTGATTTAAACAGAAATAAGGGAAGAATAGGGATACAAAATATTCTTTTATATGAAGAAATTTAGGTTGAGTTTAACAGAAATAAGGGAAGAAACATATGGGATGTGGGAAATAAACTTTTCAACAATAAAATTAAGTGGGGATTAATGGATGCATGAGGTGTATCTAAGCCATTGTCTGGATTAGATACACCTCATACGACATGACTTAGTAGCCAATATGTAAGGCCAATATGTAATCCTCGTTCTTACTCCTTGCGCATGTGAACAAGGATCTGGTACATGGTTTGTAACGCAGCACTCGTTTATTAAAATAATTTATTGTGGTGTACAAGGTGTTTAGAATAGTTTATTTCTTGATGGGTATCATACGCGAAGAAAAAGTCTTATTTATAGTCAGCAAGTAGCCAGCAAGTCTGAATTTTGAAACTGTAGATGAACATAGTGTTTTTATTTCTCCCTTCCAGTCCCTGGTTAGTTGTTATTTACATTCGGGAGTGAGGCATGGAACTAGGCATTGGTCAGATATCATTCCCACTTCCTCAAGAGACCGCTGAGATTCAAATCGGATCCTAAATGTGCCGTACGGTTTTTTGGACTTATGTACATACTTAAGAATTAGTGACTCAATCACTGTAATGCATGTGATCACTTACAAATAAAAAAATAATAATAATAAAAAAAAAATAAAAATGTTATATTTCGCAATAACATCCAACTCATGCCACTATCAAAAGATTATATTAGTAGCTTCTTTCACGATTTCTCCTCTTCAGATTCGATAATGGTCAAGATCTTCCACATTACGCATCTCGCTACTTGTAATATAGGTAGAGGACTTGGCAAATGATGCCACATCTCTAATGATGCTTCCCCTTTCCGCCTTCCTTACGTCTACATTTCATGAGACAGATGTGGATTCACGAGCCTTTTCCTCTGCTCATCCTATTACAGCTATTGCCAACCACAAGCTAGACAGGAAAAATGATCATTTCTTGCTGAGCACGCAGCTGTGACCTAACTTCAAACGACTATCTCCTTCTCCCTGTTATCCAATACATCAGATTAAGATGCGAGATATCGAAAAAATACCCTCGGCAGTGCTATCGATTTACGCCGTCAGCAAGCAGAAGAATCAAATCTTTGATGGAAGAACATTTGTAGTGATTTCTAAAGGGAATAACCTGATTATAGAGAACGAGAGAGAGAGGGTGGGGATTAGGGAATAGAAAATAAAGAACAGAGAAAATATTAGTGCACTTAACAGGGGGAAATTGATTAAAAGAAAGAGTGGACTCTTTTCTACAATAATAATAATCTCTAAGATGTTCACTCTCGCGGATAATATAGTTACCATTGTTTTTACACTCTGTGTGGAACAGTTTTGGGTTCGAATCCTGTCCAGATGGGAGGAATTGTTACGAGCCTTTTTATTCTCACTGGCCTAGTTAATCGTTTTTGTATTCGAAGGTTGCACAGTCCTCCCCCATTTCCTTATTCTCGATTTTTTTAACCAGCATAAAAAAAAAAAAACAAAAAAAAACACAGCCAAACTGACCATTGAATATGTGCAGTTTACAGACATAACACACTGATACTTAACAACCCTAACGGCTTTTGTGCAAAAACAAACAAAGCAATCTAAAGTATTCATTAAAATGTCAGAAAAGCTTCTTCTTTCAGTCTGAATCAATCCTGCTCTTTTATGACTTTTCAGGTCTTTCATACAGCGACTGAAAGATCTAACAGAAAAAAAAAAAAAAAAAAAAAGAAGAAAAAGTCACCTATTTTAAACTTCTTATTTGAATTGCCAGTAACGAAGCGGTGTCGGTGGCAAATTCTGATTCATTGTGTGTGTGGCTAGGGGGAACTTGTTCTTGCCAGTATGGTCGTTTACTGAGTTCTGAGATAGTTTATTTTGTGGAGTTTGTAATGGGTTGTTCCGGATAAATGATAAAGTCCCCACAACCATGTTATTATATCGTGGCTATAGGGTTGTTTTGGATGTGTACTGATCAACTGAAGCCGTGCCGCATCGGTATATTGTGTCTGTTAATTGCGTGTATTTTGATATATAAAAAAAAAACGAACTTTAGAAAACCAGTTAGATTTAATTTTTACTTCTTGAATTTCCTGGTTATGATATTGCGCTGAAATAAAATAGCTATTCCAAACTGAAAATATAGTGTTGTGTAATAGAAATTTAAGAAACAAATACTACATACTATACCTCTAATTCGCCCTGAGCCATCGTGTCTATACACCGCACAGCCTCTCTCTCTCTCTCTCTCTTCAGTACGACATGATACCTCTATTAGAACGCAAATTCAAGGCTTTTATTGAAGATTGTACAAACTTTATTTTAATAGCCAATACAACAACTTGACTCTGTTAAACGAGATTAAGTTAAAAGTACTAAATAAAAGAACTCGAAACTTTTCATAATTTGATCTTAGGTTTCTAGCCAACTTCAGTAAATATAGTCCATTATAAAACCTCCTACATCTGTTAAACAAATTTAATTTAGCTCCTTTATTAACTACCCTAATTTTATTGAACCCATTATATATAATTTTTATATAATGGAATTATTACTAATTCCATGTTTTTAGCTTAGGCTTTAACTTAATATTTGTTTTTAGGCGCGTTCGCATGTATATCTATATAAGCTTATGTGCCTATTGTTTTCACCGCGTCTGTCTGTTTGTCCGTCCACATGTAACAACTTGGCATGTTACGGACGGATTTTTATGAAATTGTGTATTTTGGCCTTTATAAAAAGGCCCAAATACACGATTTGTACAGCCATTACAAATTTAATTAAAATTGGAAAAATAGAAATCCTGTAATTATTATTTCTCTTTTCCATGCAATTTGTATGCGCGCTTCGAGTGTTACGTAATGTGTGGCATGTTATGTTATACATACTCGTGAATATATATATATATATATATATATATATATATATAGAGAGAGAGAGAGAGAGAGAGAGAGAAAGAGAATTAAAAAAAGATTATCTAGGAGATTAATAAATATTATACAGTTGTAATTAAACTGTAACGCTAAGTTTGAGATCGTAAAGTGTTTTATTAAGTGTTCTATAAAGTTATAAACTCAATAATTAATTGATAAGAAGATAACTATATTTACTTTTAACTTCTGTTAATCACAGAAAAAAGAATAAAAATTCAGTTAATTTAAGAAATAATCGAACACGCTTGAAATATAACTCACGGCATACATTAACTAACTTGTTAATTTTGTTATTTGATTCTTATTATTTTATTGTGCAAAGTGTTAATTTAACTTTTTTCATCTCGCTCTGTAACTCAATCCTTGTACATTTTGTGTATTTTGGAGAGTGATAATTTCCACTTTCAATTTACAGTTGTGTGGTTTTACTTTTTATACAAATACATTATTTACTTTATTGTAATTTATTATTTAATTTTATTGTTATAGTAAGTAATATAACAAATTATATGCACGTTGTTATCGGGAATTAGCCTATTATGTGCTTGATGCAAATAAACAAATAAAATAAATAAATATCTGTACAAGTGCACGAGCTGATTTGCATGTTTGCGAGCTGGAAAACCGGAAAGAAATCAGGGGATCCTACTCCCTCCGCCTGAGATCAGAAAACAACAGCCTCGATTAAAGAGGGTTTATAGATATTCCTCACGCCATCGATGGGAATCAAACTCAAACCATGACATGTGCGAAACCACTATGTACTGTCTCGGAGTGAAGGTGCTCCCTCCATTCTGTTTATAGTGTGTTCCGTATTTCTAATTAGCATGTTATCTAACTATTTGTGATGTTGCCACCTACGTTTCTTCTCTAAAATCTGGAAACACTGGAATCAAATGATGCAATCCCTCCTGCAACTGCATAACGATCACATAACCTTTCGCATCACTGTGTTCCGTCCTCTTGTCCAAATGTCTTACCGACTAGCCGTATTGTAACGATATTCTCAGTCTGAATACTGGATCAAGTACTGTATACCCTTCCACTTTTTTTTTAAATACAGGAAGGGGTGACTTTACTTTTCCTGGGATTGAAGAGGGTTCATAGATATTTATGATCGTTCTTTGCACAAACAAGTAAGAAATATTTCATTAAAATACGAGATAGGGAAATCTATATTAAAAAGGATAACAATAAACTTTCGAGCATTTATATTGGAAGCTGCATGCTTTAGGATACTATATAGCTCTGTTTTATGGCCTGCCTACCTAAGGTTCATAAAGTGGAGGTTCCATTAAGACTTATAGTGGAATTTCTAGGCACCTATAAACTCTTCAGTTCCTGGTAAATGGATTAATCCCGTTAATGGGAAGCACTGGTTTTATACTGTTAGGAATAGCTAGGAGTTTGTACGGAATCTGATTTTAGGGGAAAATGAAATAGTGATTTCATTTGGTTCTCATTCGGTTGGCTGAAGTTTGTAATGATGAGGGATTAGTTAACAGAATAGGATTGTTAGTTGTGTTTAAACTACTAAAAGTAGTACTATTTACTTTTATTATACAAGGATAAAAGCAAGTTTATCCTTGCATAAAAATGTTCGAAACATACATATAAGAGATCGTAAATAAAAAAGAGATACGAAACACCACCATAAATTCGACACCCCCCCTAAAAAACATACATTCAATGTGCTGAATAATATTGAAAAATACAATAAAACTGACGTTCATAAAGTAAAACATAAAGTAATGACGTTCAGTTTTATATAGGTGCTACAGCAGGAGGCCTAAAATTAAGTAATCAGTCCACCATTTTTAATATCTTCATGAGCTTCACAAAAAACACCATCACCTGCGTTTCAGTACTTTTCATGTCTGGTGCAGCCAGCACGATTCTACATGAAAGAATTTGCATTCACCTAGCTACACACTGTTCAGAGACATCACTTCCACTGCTTCGAATAATTAATTTTTACAAAAACGCGTAGAAAATGATAAACACACACATGCAGTACAATCAAAAAGTAATTGTTAACACGAGTGGAACGTCAGAGAAATGAGAGCATGCCATTAGTCAGACAGATATAGCGAGTTTTGAAACAAGTCATAGATAAGGCAAGTTTCAGAATAAAACCAGTATTTTAAACGTACAGTACTTTACTGTATGAAGAAGCGAGTTTAATTGTTCTATTCTCTGAAGAATTTGAAGTTCGGATTGAGCTCAAAAAATTGAATAAGACCCCATCATGATAACTGAACTTTCTTCTTGGGATGGAGAAGACAAATATTTGAATGGACACTTCAAGTGAAGAAAACACAGTTACGAATGAAGTTACACTTCTGAACTGTGGTAGTGTTATGCCGTTCTAATACTATATTAACAGTATTAGTAGAACCTCATTAATCCGGGATTCTCATGGACAATAGCATGCTCCTGATTTTTTAAAATTCTGTCATTTTTTTAATGTTATGCATATGGCTTAAGTATTCAGAGGTAATTCGATATTTTAATTACATAAAGACAGTAGTTCATACAAAACGGTAGTCGCCCGGCATCTAGCCAAAATGTTAATTCGTACTAAGGGATTGGTCCAGTAGGTTATATATTTGCCTAAGAAATGAGGGTCGCGGGCTCGAATGCTGCCTCCGCAATAATCTTTTTTTAATATGAGATGTAAATGCAGCACGATATGATTTGAGCAATGGAATAGCCTTAAAAAACTAAATACATAAAACTGTTCAGTTAAGTACTATACTGTGAACTAGTATTCGATGTCTCTCAAAATTAATCACTTTATAAGTGAAAATACATAGTGACAATGATATATTCGTAGAGTTCAGGAAATATGTAAAACGGAAAGAAATTAGTTTTTTTTTTATTATTATTTTTTTTGATTTGGTAGTTGTTGGCGCATCGGCTTCTGTGGCCATATTGCACCTCCCAAGGTTTTTGCAGTACTTTGATCCAAGCCCGAGGCGGGAATGGAACCCGCGACCTTTGGGTTGCCGGGGAAAGAAATTAGTAAAAATGTTCTTGTTTATACTCCGGCACGACCACCAGGTCAGTGGAGTTTATAATAAATCACCAATACAAACATTAATCGTATTTAGCAGTTACGGGCTTGAACCCCGATCCACCAAAAGGGCGTGCGATCGCACTCTTTCTAGTGACCACTCGGCTACGTGGTTTTTGGAAAGGGTCCCTCTCAGTTCATTGCATGCGACAATTCGGCGCAACAGTTCGCTGCATGTGACCGTTGTATGAAAATTTGGTGAAACGATTGTGGCTACGATAATTCGATGTTCACACAGAGATCAGAAATTAACAAAATCAATGAAGTAAAACTTTTAGGAAACAAGATAGTTTGGCAGCTTAGAAAAGAGGAATGCAGCAATTTAGAAAAAAAAAGAAAAAAAGAAAAGAAATAATATATTTGTATCCATTTATTTTGTATAAAAGGATTCACTCCTATCCTTCTCATAGATAGGTTGGAACTTGAGCACGTGCCTGTTTCAGCATGACTCCGTCCATATTGTAATACTGTTAATCCAGATAAGATTATTTATTAACTTTTTTACATACCTACTCAGTTGAATCCTTGCTTTTCCAGGACTTCAGAAGATGCGCATTACCCAACCGGCTTCCATTAATGACCTCTACTTTTTTTTCTGTAGAACAATCCCTACCCCCTTTTGTATTTCCTTTCTCTTGTGTGTCACAATCTTTAACCTGACCGTGGCATTTTTTTAATAGGATCTCCTAAAAAAAGAATGTGCACTGAAAATGAGGGTGGATAGTACACTCCATCAAAAATATAATATATCAAGAACGGTATCATGATCATGAATTCACCATTTACAGCACGGCATGTTAAAAGTGAGCATTTTGTTGCTGTGCTATACACCGAATTCTCACAAAGAACTCAGTGAATTGTCGCATACACTGAACTTCGTACAACGAATTGTCTTAAAATGAATTGACGTAATCGCATTTGGAAATTATTAATGCAACATAATGCATAAATTTGGCAACCTGTGGTGTTTTTTTTTTAAAAGCCTGACCAGCATGTTTTCCCTATTGGAGAAAAATCCACGAAGTTCTGGATTTTTTTGTGGTTCCACTCTATTAATATTGATATACACAGTTCAATAAACAAGTTTAAATTCCTGGTAAATTGAGTTGTGCAATTCTGAGTCGATCAGAATATTTTTTAATCAAGTGAGGGTTATGAGTCATGTACCAGTCTTCGTCCTCATCGTAATGAAATGAGCACAAACGTGTAAAGTTTAATTGCAATTTAATATTTTTTAAAAAAATGCCATTTTTGTGTACATTTCATTTTGCACAGAAGACCGCATTGCAACTTCCATTTATTTATTTTCCTTACAAAATGGGTTGTTCGTTAACGTTTTAATTAATGAGGCGATCCTGCCGGCGCAACTATCTAGGTGCCACCATCGCTCTAAGAGTCTGTTGATTTTCCGATAGGGAGATGTCAACCTGTCTAAGTTGCATCAGAAAGCTGAGTTTGGCGCTTTTTTCCCAAGTGGTTAATCGATGAAGCAAGTACCAATTAGTGACGACAAGGAGATTTTAAGTAGTGGATCTTCTATATTGTTGATGATAATACCACGAGAACCAATTAATTCAGGACTTCAAAACGATCACATTAAGTGAAGAATTCTGAATCTCGCCACTCTCCTGCTGTCTCTGGGAATTGAGTAATTGAGTTCTTCTTGGCAGCAAAGTTTGTGTAAAACTCATATAGATAGGCGTTCGTTTATCTTCTCTTGTTGCGGACGCTCACTATTACGATGGTGCTGTATCAATTACCTATTTTCACGAATAATTTATAGCCGAGTTATTTCCAGAAGAGGCCATTACCTTAGAGATGCTCCTTTCCGCTGCTAAATAACGACCACTAACTAATTGTTGTACCAAGACGCCATTGCTTAGCGTTCCCTACTGTTCCACTTCTTCCCCGTGCTCGCTACATAAATTTAACCACTTTGCCTCCCATCTGGGAAAATTTTAATAACGCTTTGATTGGCTCGATAAATCAGTGCAGGGCCAGTCATTTCCCAGCGCTGTTTTGCATCTTTTCCGAAGCACTATTCTGGTTTATTCAAGTTGTTCTTTAAATTTTCAAATTAGTAATTATCTATATTTAGTAAAGAGATTAAACACACAGCAATGAAACTATCGCTCAGAAACTATTGATTGCTGATAGTAATCTAGAGGTTATAGAAATAAACGTGTTATCTCTTCATTCCCTCGTGTATATATACAGTAAACCGTCGATTTAACGGACTAATAGGGGAGAAGGGGTGTCCGTTAATGCCGAAAGTTCGTTAAATCGAATGTAACCTAAGAAGGGGGGGGGGGGTACATTTTTTATTGTTCTTAATGTGAAAAAAAACTTTTCAATACAATATATAGAACTGTACAATGTAAAATTATGTTGCAATTTAGCCTTTGATTTACGGATATCAGAAACAGTTTGTTTTTTTACGCCGTAAATTTCACAAACACGTGCTACTGAGACGCTTTGTTCTAATTTCTGTGCCACATTTAAGTTCACACGCTTTCTTTTAACTCCCCTATCACTTGATGACATTTTAAATTGTAAGGATTACAAAATTATTTAATAAATAAAGTCACAATTCAGAAATCACAGAAACACTCTGTATACAACCTGACCGCACGATAGCTTGAGGCAGACTGAGACCGAAACAAAGCGAGTCGGTAGACCTTCAGTTTAGTGTCCCGAGTCATGTTCAGCTCGCAAGTCGCCACCTGCTCTTATCTGTTATGTGTAATGTGGGAAAACAGCTATTTGAACACGTTTTCAGAGAGAATAAAAAACAATTTCCCGAATTTGATTATAAAAATAAAAGTAGGTAATTATTAAAACAATAATGGAAATAGGTAATTATTATTAATTTTTCATTAATAATAACGCTGAAGTTTTGTATAACCTAAAAAAAAAATATGGTCGAGATTAATATGTACATTACTGTATTATTTGTCCGGTCCGTTAAATCCGAAATCCCTTATATCGGGGTCCATTAAATTGAGGGTTTATTGTAATTATTAAAGTCACGATTTGCAGTTTGTATAAGGTACCCTAAAACAAGTTTTCAAGTTTAAATTTATTTCCTCGTAAAGATCGTCAGAAAGTTTTTTAAATTCCCTTACAGAATTTAGTGGGCTATAAGAACTTGGTTGTCTTCTTCAGAGACCTTTTTCAGAGTTTTCTATAGCCGAAGTGCAAGAAGATTTCGGTTCGTAGGTTTTATGTTTTAGTTCTGTAAAAGCAGCAAAGGTAACTTCTACTTCCTGTATTAAGACCAGTCCTTCCTTGGCAACTTAATTGGCGCCTCCGTAGCCAGGTGGGAAGGAGCAGCAGTGCGTAGCACACGCTTCTTGATTAGACCGGGGTTCGAGCCCGTCACCACTAAATACGGAGGATGCGGAAAGGTCAGGGAATGACCACCGCATATCCCGGAGCAATATGAGCTTAGTTGCTAATGCTCCTAAAAGGTCTGCGTTCGATTCCCCTCGAAGACTGAAGGAATTCGTAAAGTCCTCTTCAGTCGAGGTACGCCAATCTCAGGTGTAGGGAATAGAGTTCCCCCCGAGAGTTATTCCGGGTTTTTCAGCCAGCACAATATGCAAATCAGCTCATGACCACCCCTTCTAAAAACAAATACAACATCACGGATATGAATTATGAGTTCTGATGCTATTAAAATAATAATTTGAATTTTTGCCCTGACCCTTTCCCAAGCAGTCGTTCGAGGAACTATGTACAAGCAGTTTTGAACCATACAGTGAGTTATTGACCAAGAAGGTTATGAACGTTCGAGATTTAAATGTAATAAAAAGAAAATACTTAATTGTGAACAAAACGAATTTATTACAGCACATTTCCCAAAATGCGAATACATTTCCATAGCTGAAAACTCACCGGATCAACGCTCAGCAGAAAAACGCTGTCTTACCGACGTAATGTAGTTGTTCATAAAGAGCCTCTTCGTCTTTTTTGGAAAATCTCAGTTTTCTCGGTCTTTTTGTTTTCATAAAAAAATTAATAAATAAATAAGAGTACTTTAAAATAGAATTAAAATGCAAAGAAATGTCTGCTTATTTTCGAATTAATGAATTGGTCGTCAGAATGCTGTGGTAGTCTACGTTGCAAAGTAAAAATGCTCGATGATAATGGTTGTTCTGTGTAATAATTTTGTAGTACAGTACTTGTATAATGCGAAGCGATTGACTTCTTCCAGTGATATGCTAGAGAAATGCGACTTAAATTTTCAGAAGACATACAAGAAAAATATTCAGTGTATAGTAAAATCTGGAAAAGGTAACACATTTGTCTTGTGTACTGTATGTGGGCGTGATTTTTCAGTTTCAAGCGGGGGAAACGCGATGTAATTGGAAGTTTGCAGACAAATAAGTATAACAACAGCTTGCAGTGCAGGGAAAGAAATGAAAAAATAGATGTATTTCGTGGTGACGATGGTGTTATACATGTCGAATGTTTATTTGCATATTTTTATAGAACACAATCTTTCTCTGAGTTGGGATGAACTTGCACGATGAGCATGAAAAACATCTTGATGTCGAAGAGTAAGGTTATGATTCCACCAAGGTGTTGGACGTTGTATCAAAACCTTCTTCCTTGCAGCACAAGAGCAAACGCCCTCGTGGGTAGCACAGTTGATAGAATCGCAATCTTCCCCACACCGGATGGAAAACAGCTGGGTTCGAGTCCCATCGGTGATGAGAGGAATTGTTTTGGGCTTTTTTCACAAGGTGGCCGAGTTAGTCGTTCTCAGACGAGAGTAGCATGGTTTTCCTTCCGAAACTCTGGTTTTTCTTCGAGCACACAAAATCGACCAAAGAATTTAGAATTCAAATATATTACCAGAGGTTCAACACAATGACAGGCCCAACCTGCCAAACCAGAATTCAACACACGAAATTTACAAATTTGTGGTCTTAGTTGCCGATGCTCCCAAAACTCAATAACAAGAAGAGCAAGCCCTGATTAGGACTTCGATTTGTCAATTTATTAAATTGGCAGGAGCGGTGTCTGTCAAATCAGGTAAAACAGTTATAATCTAGTGACGTTCAAATAAGTTCCATTTAACACGCCTGAGTGAGAATCGTCGAATAATTTGCAACGGAGCAGCTTGAGTAAAGCCAAGTTGGACAGTTACAGTGATCGCCCTATGGTCACTAGAGCAAAGTCTTTATTTTGAACATTCGACCGTTAATTGGACAATTAACGGTCCAATCAATGTTCAAAAGAACTCTAACAGTTCACCAGTCATTATTATGTAAATCGTACTGGCCATATTATTTCTGGCTTGCACCATTCCACGCGTCCTGTGTCACGTGGCCGTCCGCAGGGATCCATTTTAGGCTTACTCGTCTAGAACTTGGTTCTTGACGAGTGGCTCCTTAGGTGTACTCCTTCTGTCTCTAAATTGGCTTACGCCAATGACCTCGTCTTTCTGGTACATGGAAATTCTCTTTCTCCACTAGGACTCACAGCTAAATCTGTTTAAATTCTTCTTTTTTTTAATTCTAAAAAAATTTAATTCTCAGAAACGTTCTGGTACCACCCTATATAATCTACTATACATGATTGCATGCATCCAATTTTAATTGCACGAATGGGGAAAGAAAGGAGTGATGGGTCTGAAAAATTATTACTTTTCGGTTGCTACAGATGGCAGTAAGCAAAATGATTCAAGCTATATCCCACTGCGGTGACGTTTTGTAATAAAATATCGTTAAATCGAAAGCAGCTTGATCTTAGTGCCAGCATTGCGACTACAACATTGTACATCTTCTGTACAACTTGAACGCATGCGGGAGTCATTTCAAAAATTGTAGGCTTGAAACATGGAGTAGTAAGAATATTAAAAGAGGAGATTGAGCACTTGTTGGTAATAATAGGCTGTCCTTGTCATCTTATAAATTTGTGTGCTGAAAAGAAATCTGCATGCTTTCCTGTGAAAGTGGAATAATACTTGGTGGAAATTTACTACTATCTTGAGGTGCTAAAAGGAAAGATAGACTTAAAAATTTTTAACTCATGCATACCATTGAAAGTAAAAATATTGGCGCATCAGCGACTTAGACTTTAGACCAAGTTTGCGCCGTGTAAATTACGCGTCTTCTGTGGTCGATTTGGCTGTTTTATGGACGAAAACCCGTGTTTCCGTGAGAAAAAAACCACGCGACCCTCTCCTGAGACCGACTGACTTAGCCACGTTTTGAAAAAGGCCCATAAAAATTCCTTGCATCATTGACGGGATTAAGACTGAGGTCTTTTCCACCCGGTGTGGTGGGGGAAGACAGTGATTATATTAGCTCTGCTATACGCGAAGTTTTGTTTGTGGTCAAATGTGTAACTAGACTGGTAGAACAATGGCAACATTTGAAAGTCTGTGTAAAGAAGTGGTGAGAAAAGTAACATAAGCACCATTTTTCAGAGTTACCAAATTCAAAAGTACAACAAGCGATCGCTAGTTAGTGACTCATGTTCAGATCCAGTTCATGACCCAAAAGTTTTGAAAGGAGACGAATTGATGAAGTCAAGAAAAAACTTCTGGTAAAAGTAATCTTAAACTGGCTAAGCATGCTGATAATTGTGAAATGGGCAAAGTTTGCAACAGTCTTTTTATGCAATCAAAAGCACTTGATGTCTGATAGTATATATAAACAGAAAGATAAGCTAATAGTTAAAAGCATGCTTTATTAGTTAAATAACCCTATAGTTGTATTTTTATATAAAATGTGTATTTTACCAGTGAAACTTAATTTATAGTGCAGTGTGGACTTAAAAAAAACTGCCTGCTTTTTCCGATAAATATCCTCCTTTACTCCTGTTTATTGGGAAGCATTCCTGCTTTTTGCAGAACCCGTCCTGAACTATTTTCCTTATGTTTATAAATGCTTGATTTCTAGCTTTTTGAAAGTCAAAAGTTGTCAGCAATTCATTTTCAAAATACAAATAAAAATATAAATAAATATTCGTAATTTATGAAACAACATGATATCTGCTGACATATGAGTTAGTGAAATTGCATTATTTTTATACGTAAACGCATAAAATGATCACCTACCAAGATAGATGAATTGGCATCGTTTTAATTATATCTCATATTGTGAATACTTTCACAACGAGTTGCCATGGTATTGCACTACCTTGAATAAGTAACGCTTCACAGATGGAGAAGACTATTGTTACTTATTCTCGGCGGATACCACCACAAAGACGGCACCGCAGATGGCACTCATATTGTGGAGTTATACTTCATAACTGGGTTGTCACTATTGCAACAACAGGGTCCTACCAACCCATCAGAGAGAGCCCAAAAAAAGCCTTGAAACGGTGCCATCTGGGTGGTAGTGTCCGTCGAGAATAAGTAACATTAGTCTTTTCCATCGATGAGACTTTACTTATCCAAGGTAGTTCAATACCATGGCAACTCGTTATGAAGGTATTCACAATACAGTATAAGACATAATTAAAACGATGCCAATTCATCTATCTTGGTAGGTGATCACTTTATACGTTTACTACGTATAAAAATGATGCAGTTGTACTAACCCATATGTCAGTAAACTCTTTCGCAGTCAAGCAAAAATATCCTTTAACATAATATCTGTCTGACACCAAACAAAGTTGTGCATAGCTTTTTACAACATGCAAATCGGATAACAGCGACTTGCCTCTGGAAGTACTATATTTCGCTTTTATCGTTCGTGCTATCGATTTCAGGATACCTGGCGTTAATCCCGCTGCTTTATAGAAACTTCAGAGCATAGCAACATTCTACAGACTTTGCTAGATGTACACGAAAGCTTCTATCCAAACTTATTGTCATAGAAGGTATCATTCGTAATCATTCCCCATATTGACCAGCAAAATTGGCAATCCATGTACACTGAAAGGACAAAATTCATGGAATATCTGGTTCCTGGGCTACGCGACACTGTCATCCATCTCACTAGTGGACGAACCCACCGCTTGCAGGTATATAGGTACACTGCATCGACGTAGACGGTAATTCGATGTCAGTATGGATAAACGTCGTCCCACTATCATCCCTCTATCATCTTTCGCACCCACTATCATGCCTCGCTGAGTAGAAGCAAGTATTACCAACCTCCCTGAAGAAACTGCTAATGAAATCCGTTTCAAAACAGCCGCCATCCTCCGAAGCACACGGCCCACATGCACTAACCTTAATCACCGTCAGCACGCTGCTCTTTCCTCTATAAGAAAGGATAACACCATCGTCGTGCTTCCCGCTGACAAGGGACGTCGCACTGTCGTATTAGACCGGTCAGCCTACCAAGAGAAAGCCCTGGTCCTCCTACAAGACCCCAACGTATATGAACCTGTGACAGATCCGCCCATTAAAGTCTTAAGCCGTTCTGGATTCATGCGTCAATAAACTTGTCTATGCATGGTTTAAAGCAAAGAAAATTTCTGCTCCGACTCGGCGGCTTCTTCATGCCATGAGCTGCCAACTGTCACAGTTTTATGGGTTACCAAAAATCCATAAGCCAAGTGTTCCTCTCCGGCCCATAGTGTCCTGCTGCAATGCACCTACATATGAACTACCCAAATACTGTATATTGCACGACTCCTCACACCTCTTGTAGGGAATACCACAGCGGCGAATTCATTCGCCTTATTAAAGAGCTCTCAATTTCTGACAACGCTGTTATGGCATCCTTTGATGTAGTGTCGCTATTTACATCAATCCCTGTCCAACAGGCCGTACACTGCACCAAGAGGCTCCTTGAGAATGACTCAAACCTTCCAAACAGAACATCACTGTCTACTGACGACATCTGTACCGCCCTCAACCTGTGCTTGTCAGGCAGCATCTTTACCTTTGAGGATTCCGTATACCTACAAGTATATAGCACTGCTATGGGCGCCCCTGTTAGTTCCGTAGTAGCCAACATCGCCATGAAAGAATTGGAAGAACAGATATTCCTGAACCCATCAGTACCTATTACAACTTGGTGCAGATACATTGATGACATCTTCACCGTCATCCCACGTGGCTCTGAAACAACATTGCTAGAATATCTCAATTCCCTGTCTGTATTCATCCAGTTCACTCTAGAGTTAGAGGTTAACGGATCTCTCCCATTCCTCGATGTCCTAGTAAAACGCGTGGTCCCATATCTAAAAACCTCAGTATACCGTAAGCCTATGTGGTGCGGACAGTTCACAAACTACAGATCCAGCCATGCTCCCAGTCATCTCAGCAGCACTACCAGCATTCTATTCTCCAGAGCTTGGAGCCATTCCAGCATAGTTGAAGCTAGGCGCAACGAGATTTCTAGAGTGAGGACAGACTTAATTAATTGTGGCTACCCAACACACGTATTAGATAAGTGCTTATTGCGAGCACAGGAGCTCACATTCCACCCGAGACCACCACCAACTCAGGCCAATATACCTACCCCCTACTTTCCCTACTATCCAGGCATGTCGGGCCAGATCTCGAAAATCCTCAGAGAATACCGCATAAAATGCGTGCAGTTGCCTGGTAGAAGCTTACGTTCTCTAGTTTCCAGTGTAAAGACCCCTGTCACCTCTCTCTTACGCAGTAGTGAAATATACCGCATAGCCTGCAAAGACTGTGACAGCTGCTATATAGGAGAGACCTGGAGACGTCTTCAAGACCGTCTTGCTGAGACTGACCGGTCCACAATCGCGGAATACTTCTGGTCCACCCACCACGACCTCAATCCAAAGCGGGACTATGAAATAATTGACCACTCCCGACTCTTTCGCCACCGCCTCTGGTTAGAGTCACTCAATATATAGAGGTGGTAGATGACTTTCATCAACCGGTGAAATACCACCACTTTGCTTATTGGAGGCTTGAAGTGATGAAACCCATGTTTAGTCTCTAGAGCAAAGTTTCCGGCATCCCCCTTCCCCCCATACTTCCCTTCAACCCATGCACGGTACTAAGTACTATAGGTTTTGATACCTTTCGTGTTTGGGGTTTTCATAAAAAAAAAAAAAAAAAAATATTCGCCAATTCGAGAGCCATGAATCGCTGCAAAGGCATGAGACTACACCCCATCTTAGAGACAACCGTTTTATGTCTAGACAAACGCTGGAGAAAAACTGCGCACGTCCGTGCAGCAACAATGAACACCAATTTAATGATTGAATGACCTACCTCGTGCTCTCGCACGCTTCACTACATGCATAACCGTGTCCGTTAGAATAGTTAAGTTTCAGTTTTTCTGTTGAAAAAGAGGCACGATTTGTCTCGAAAGCTACAGTATCTATTTGTAATTAAATTATTTTACTGGCTAACACTTAATCATCATTTACCATGGATCCCGATACAACAGGCCCATTTGTCCTCAGTGTCGAGAGTGTATCGGGAATACCTCTTTTCCTGAATAACATCTCATCGTGGAGAGCGCTGTGGGTGGAGAAAGGTTGTGGATGAACGTGGCCGTCTGACTCGCATTGTTTTCAGCCAACCAAAGAGCAGAGTAGCACAAATCACCGCCAACTTCAACGAGAGAGGTGCTAGAAACGTCATCTCCAAGACCATCAGGCGATCATTAGCCGCAGTAGGTTATGAGAGCCGTCGACCCACCAGAGTCCAATTACTAACACCATGACACAGGAATCTACGCCTCAACTGGACGAAAGAACATCGGCATTGGACCTTGGTTGATTGGAGATGGATTTCCTGGTCCGATGAGTCCCTTTTCCAGTTATTTTGAGCGGACGGGAGGGTGCGTATCTGGCGGAAACCGCACGAAGCTATGCTTCCGTCATGTCAACCAGGAACTGTTCAGGCAGATGGACGGTCGGGAATGGTCTGGGGCGTGTTCAACTGGCAGACTTTGGGACCCCTGGTACGTCTAAACCCATCTCTGAACGGTCTAAGTTATGTGTCCATCCTTGCAGACCATCTACTTTCCTTCATGGTCATCGTGCACCCACAGAGCAATGGACTCTTCCAGCAGGACAATGCGCCCGCCTCCTCATAGAGCCGTGGTGACTAGAACGTGATTCGAGGAGCATTCCGCAGGGAGGCCATTCCACCATGGAATGTCCTCCCTGTTCACCGGACATGAACTCTGTGGAGCATATTTGGGATGCTGTGGAAAGGTCCGTTCGAGTTTTGGATCCTCCACCCAGGAATGCGACGGAATTATGGACAGCGGTGCAGCAAGCATGAATGGAAATACCTGTGGAACGCTTTCGTGAACTAGTGGACTCAATGCCCTGCCGTGTGACTGCCTTTATCCGGGCGAAAGGTGGGCCTATCCTTACTAGGTAGGTATCCCATGATTTTTGCCGCTCAGTGTACTACTTCATTCTTGATAAATATGCTGACATTGATGATTTGTGCATGTGTATTGATATTTTCTTGACAAATTAACTATTCTTTATTGTACAACTAGAAAAATGAACACTGCTGTTGTATAAGCGCTTCACAGCCAGAAGGCCAGAGGTTAATTGCCGTTTTTCTTTTTATCAATTTTAGTAAGTTTCATTCATTAAAGGACTTTTGAAGCAGTCGAATAAATCGAGTAACAGTTATATACTCGTTCAAGAGAGATATATACCCCGTTTTATGACTGTTCGTTGAAGTTTGGAAACTACTAGTGCGTAACTTATTTGCAGCAATAACGAGAAAAGTCATATGCCTGTTGGAATCTGTTTAAATTTTCTCAGTACGTGCACAAAAGAAACGTTACACGTATTTCAGGCTGTATGGTTTAATAAACTGAATAATCATAATATGCGGTCAAAGCTTTTGTAATGTAGTTTGTAATAACTATTATTAATAACTAACTCTTATTTATTAATCACAGCAGAAACGTTAAATAGATATATTTCAATTGTTATTGAAATACCGAAATAAATAAGAAAACGACATTATGAAAGCATTGACCGCATATTACAATTATTCAGTTTATTAAATCATAGAGCCAGAAAAATATGCGTTGCATTTCTTGGCTATGATTGCAGAGTATTACAAATGTGGAGTGAATATTGCGTTATGACGTATGCGCAGTAAAGTGAAAACAGTTAACAGTACTTTTATTTATTATTAGTTAATCAATTATAATTAATTGATAAAAAACCCAAAAGTTGTCTTATTAGGATTAATCTAAAACAAACCCATCCACCCATATATATTATGTCCGTAAAATGCGTGTTCTCCTGTCGGTTTGCCTGTTTTGCTAGGCGAAAAATCCCGAGTTTCTTGGAGAATAACTTTGCTATCCTCTCTTGAGACTGACTAACTCAGCCACGAAGTGGAAAAAGCCAATACAAGTTCCTCGCGTCATTGACGGGATTCGAAAACATGAGCCTTTTCCACCCGGTGTGGGGAGCACGATGTTTATAACCACGATTCTACTCGCGAGGATAATAATTATTTAGTAACAAGATAATCAGTTATATGCTCTTTTCCTCCTGTTAATCAAAGAAAAGAAAAAAATTCATTTAATTTAAGAAATAAAAATCTAAAGCTTCTGAAATGTAGTACATTACGTTCATTACGACTATACTTGAATGTCTCAATAAACACTAGACATCAATGAAATGTTTTTCCAAAAGGTTTTAAAGATCGTTGAAGAATGTCAGCATTTTCAACGCTTGTCTCTGAACAGCAAGGAAATCGTGCCGGATGACAGAGTAGAGTATACGGAAGACTTACACTGGGATAGCAGAAATCGATGATTGTGGCCTCATACGTTCCTGTGTGTGTGTGTGTGTGTGTGTGTGTGTGTGTGTGTGTGTGTGTGTGTGTGTGTGTGTGTGTGTGTGTGTGTGTGTGAGAGAGAGAGAGAGAGAGAGAGAGAGAGAGAGGCAGGCTAGGCATAATTGCTCAAGCATACAATATGTGGTATATTTTAGTAATTATTATAAATCGAAACCAATTATTTCTTGTTAAATTTTGAGCGTTGGAAGGCAAACACTGCTGAGATAGTACAGTAGAGTTAATGGCTACATAGCGTCATCGAGAGATAGGGGATGGAGAATTTCATTATGACAAATATAGCGTGTTCAGGCGAGATAGGCAAAGCAGAAGATGAGGATCATGGTTCTTGTCATAAGTCCCTCAAATGCATTTGAACGTTTGACCCTGTATGGTGTAACATGACTTGCCGTAATGGGAAGATGATACTGAGGTTACCTTACAGGACAAACGAGTCTGAGGAATATGAGAGCTTACCAAACCAGGTATCTATCCCTGTAATACTGGATTTTAAAATGGCTAAATAAGAACTCAAGCTTACCACCTACAATCTCAAATTCTGTCATGCTCTCTAATCTAAATATTCTACCTTGGAAGTATCACATCATATCCAGGAACCTCGTGATCTTCACCCAGCTTCTCTCCGGAAAATTAAGCTCATCTGATATCTGGGATATCATTGCTAGACCGTCAGATCGTAATAGAAGTCATACCGACCCACTGCCATACAGATCCAAGTTGCGGGCATGACCTCCCTTGATAACATGTTTCCATTTAATTCCATGGAAATATTTAATAGGTTATCCATTAACTTTCAGATGTGCAAGAACAAAACTTACAGAACTGCCTCTCTAGCAGATATGTATGCCCTGGTCAAATTCTAGGTGATGTAATTTCGGTGATGCTATATTAACCATTTATTGTGTATTTTTGTATCTATGATTATGTATTTATGTAATCAGATGCTGTTTTAGGCCATGTATTGAATCAAATCATTTGAGTACTCTGTACATAGATTATAAATAGTATGGCAATATTTATTCATTATTATTATGTAACCCTTGTCCTCTAGCTGGGTTAGCTGTAAAGGTTACCTCTAGCTGTAAAGGAACATTTCTTTGGAAATAAATTGATATTACTAATAATAATACTGTAATACCTTTAGCCAACTTGAATGGTAAGCAAGTGTAATTGCCTCATTACGAGTGATTTCAACTTACTTGATACAGAGTGGAAAGCGTGATGGCAATACCCATACAGAAACAGTTTTTGAACTATCTAGATCAGCGTTCCTCAACATTTTAATAATAATAATAATAAAATTCTTTAATAAATTAACTGGTATACATTTTTGATTCCCTGTGCTGATAACCATAGGAATCTTACAAAACTTTCACTATACAAGTGACCAATCACAAAAATACGAAGTTCAGCTACAAAGTAACCTGAACAAAATATCTGAACGGGGAATTAATCTTAATAAAAACAAGACTACATATAAGCATAATATAAAATGACATCGGCGTACTAGGGCCGGCACTTGCAAACCTGTCCTTTACATATAGTAAGATAGCCCAAGATGTCATCTCGACATGACTTGTCAATCGACCATAGGTCCAAGTCGATGTTGAGTGAGTTGAGAGTGTCCACAGTCACATTTGGGAAGTGTCTATTGAAACTCTGGAGCCTTGAGCACAAAGAGGGGGTACTGCGAAGGTTTTAATGCAATCTACCCAAACTGCAAAAAAAAATGCAATCCATCATTTTAGAAGTTGCATTTACAGACACAGAAGAATTAATCTTTTGGTCTCTCTTATTTTTATTGAAGTTCTAGGTCATATAGCTTTTGATTAATCCACTTATTGATGTTTGAGGTATGGTCGCTAAGACTAATTGGGATTAAAGCTTAATGCCGTCTCGAAACGGGACATGTCCTCTTTATTGCATAAATGAACAGTGATTGCTGTAAGATCCGTCGTAGAAAGAACGCCTTGGAAAACCCCTGCAGTGATCCCTCTGTTTACATACCGATCAGTCCTAAGGGGAATAGTTTTGTCGGATAAAAGGAAAGGATGCTGACGGAGTCGAAGGCAGCTTCCAGGTCGCGTACATGATAACTGACTCAGCCTTAGTGTCTAGTGTTCTTAAAGTTAAATTGGCTGTCGTCGATCTTCCCAGAATGGAATAGTGAATTTATGGGACATGATGAACAATGCTCGGACTCTTTAGAAGGCAGTTTGATCCTTTACTATAACTATACATGCTCTTAAATTCATCGATCCAACTGAGTGTCTCCAAGCCTTGAGGTTGTCACAGACATTCCCTCAGATATGCCAGACAAGCTTTACTTGCTACCTGAGAGTCTAAAACGCTGATGGAACTGATATTCGGGTGACAATCAAGTCAAGTGGACCCAATTTCGGCGAAGTCCGGACGTTCTTTGACAGCCAAATCTTCTGCTTGCATCTTCACGATGGTGGGAATTTTAGTAACCCTGGATATAACCTCCATGCACATGCACACTGTGTGTGACCAACCAGGTGTGAACCAACGTAAGGAGGGGTCGAGGTGTGGCGTCCACACCACATGGAGGAATGCCACCACTCTGTGTTACCAGGCAATACTAGGTGGTAGGTGCCTCTCATCAACCGGTGCAATACCACCACTTTGCTTATTGGAGGCTTGAAGTAGTGGAACCCGTGTTTAGTCTCCAGAACTAAGTTCCGGTCAACCCTTCCCCATCTCTTCCACCATGCGGTATGACTGATGACTTTTCAGGTTATGATGAACATCATGGCGAGATCCAATCTTCGCTACATTTCGAGGGTACAGCTCTAAAACGGTGTTCGCAGGCCGGCCGCTAGTTAGTACACCGAACAGAACCTATTGGTAACTCTTTAAGAGGCTTCCGGATCAGCTACTGTATAATCCTGCTACCTGTACGCTGCCAGATAGTGACTGGTGGGAGTCCGAGTAGTGTGTATTCGGGGGGTGGGGCATTATCGAGGCCACGTTATGTCAAGGATTTGGGTATATTTTTACCATGTGTACGCCATATCCAAAAATATCATTACTTCATACAGCATGTCCCCCACTTTTTCTTACTATTGCATACACTATGAATTGTCAAACTAATAGAGTAAACTTATCTGCGAAAGGATCTCTCAAACGTTTCCTAATTCATTTCACAAATATACGCGGTATCAGTTATAATCTCAACGATGTCCATCTCCACGTGCAGTCTGCCAAACCCCATGTACTTTTTCTGACAGAATCTCAGTTATAAGTTGATTCAACCACTGCACATCTCAGTTGCCCAAATTATTCGCTGTATGATTCCTTTCGACTCAAAGGTGGTACTTGTGCATATGTCCGTTCTGATATTCCCTGTCAGAGACTTGGCAATTTGGAATCTCCTCTTTTCGATCTTCTCTATCTTAAAATCTCTCTAGTTCATTGTGTCAATTTCATCTGTTGCCTCTACCGTTCTCCCAACTGCACTAATCACTTGGAGCTCTTGGACTTCTTCTCTTTGAAACTTGACTTTCTCCAGTCCAACTTTCCTAACAGTGAGGTAATTTTCCTTGGTGATTTTAATGTTCACAACTCCAGCTGGCTTCCGTTTTCTAGTCACACCAACCCAGCTGGTCGAGATGCTGAGCCTTTTGCAATAACTAATGACCTCACACAGATTGTTCATTTACCTACAAGAATACTGGACAATCTTAACTATACAGCAACACGTTTGATCTTTTTCTCACAAACGACCTTTCTAAGTACACGGTCGAAGTGCGTGGTCCTTTAGGCACTTCAGATCACAACTTGGTGATTGTCTCTTCTCCAATGGAACCTTTATCTCATGGCTATTCCCAACATCGTTTTGTTTGGCATTACAGGAATGCGAAATGGGATGACCTGCGAGAGTTCGTTTCCTTTGTCTGATTACAGTTTCAAAACTTCTGCTGTCAACGTTTGCTCAAATCGTGTGAGTGAAATTATTCTTATACGAATCGAATCTTTTATCACACTCCACTTTAAAATCTCGTCCTTTATCTAAACCTTAGTTTTCCTATAAATGTGATAAGGCTGTTCAAGAGAAGAATGTTGCATGTCGTAATTGCTTGTTTCCAAATCTTCCGTTTCATTTTATGCCTACACCAAAGCTCGCAACAATTGTAAAGCAGTTATTAACCAGTCCAAACTAGATTTTGAACAGGCTAAGAGTAGAAAACTTGCTTCTTGCCCTAATGGTAGCCGAGCATTCTGTTCTCTTGCCAAAACTGTTGGTAGCAACTTTCGCCCATCTCTGTCAAAACCAGATGGTTCTGTTGTCACTTCAGCCAAGGATAAAGCTGACCTGCTAGCATCCCATTTTTCTTCCAACTCATGTATTAATGACCTTAGTAAAACACCTCCTACCATTCCCAACACGCTCCATTCAATGCCTCCTGTGGTCTTCCGTCAAAAGGATGTCAGAAGGATTTTCATGGATCTTGATGCTAAGAAAGCTCCAGGTCGTGATGGTATTTCTCCACTTGTTCCCAAAACCTGTTCTCCTGAACTTACTCCTGTTCTTTGCCGCCTTTTTTCACTTTCTTATTCCAAAGGTGTTTTTCCTTCTACTTGGAAATTTGATCGTATCCAGCCAGTTCCTAAAAAGGGTGACAAATCCCTCCCATCCAATTATCGTCCCATTGAAATTACTTCTACTCTTTCTAAAGTAATGGAGAAATGAACTAATCGGCAATTCTTAAACTACCTAGAAACCTTCCGTCTGATCAACGATCACCAGTATGGATTCCGTCAGTGTCGATCCACTAATGATATTCTGGCTTATGTTACCCATTTATGGACAAATTCAATGGAAAAGTTCGGGGAAACAGAAGCAGTTGCTCTTGACATCTCAAAGGTTTTCGATCGTTTTTGGTATAATGATCTCCTAAACAAGCTTACATCTTATGGTTTGCAAACTGCGTTTTGTAATTGGTTATCCAGTTTCTCTCTGATCGCTCACTGAGGGTGATGGTAGATGGCTCTCTGTCTTCTAACTTCTCCACTAATGCTGGTGTCCCCTAAGGTTCAGTTCTTTCCCCCGCACTTTTCCTCTTGTATATATAACCTCCTTCGATTGACTGGAAACCCTATCTATAGTTTTGCCGATGATAGCACATTGCATTCCACTTTCCAGTTTGAGAAATCTTGCCCTGCTCAATTAGCTTCAACTTCTCGAATATCCGCTACCAATTCCTTAAATGCCAGTCTCCAGGTAATTCTCCAGTGGGGCAAAGACAACTTAGTTGATTTCATTCCTTCTAAAACTCAGCCTTTTCTTATATCTTGCAAAAAGGATTCTTCTGCTCCTATGCTTATCTTTGGTGACACTCCGATTTCTAGGCAAGTTGATATATCTCTTTTGGGGATTTCCCTGACTTATAATCTCTCTTGGCACAAGCACATTACAAATGTTACTTCCTCTGCATCTAAAAAAAACTTGGTTTTCTCTTTCGCTCCCCGCGTTACTTTTCTTCCAAACAGCTGTTCACTTTGTACAAATCGCAAATCCACCCTACCATGGAATATTGTTCCCACACCTGGGGCGGTGCTCCCAAAACCTCTCTTCGGCTTCTAGTTTCCATTCAGAAGAGGGCGGTTTGGTTAATTAATGATTCCTCTCTAACAGAGTCTCTCCACTCGCTGTCTCATAGACGTACTGTTTCTGCTGCATGACTTTTCTATAGATAGTTCCATTGGCACTGTTCTTCTGAATTAGTTTCTATAATTCCCGCACTCTCTTTCAAAACAGTCCGAACACGTGCCGCCACCAGCCAACATCCATTTACTGTCCAACTTCAAACTGACAGAACCAACTTTTCATCTTCCTCGTTTATTTATTCAGCTGCCGTTTTCTGTAACAACATTCCTTGATATCTCTTTTCTGAAAATTACAGTCTACAGAAGTTCAAGTCTGTAGTTAATGTCAAGAAATATCTTCTTTCGTCTTCTCAATCTCCAACCCAAGCACGGTACTAAGTACTATAGGTTCTAATACCTCTCGTGTTTGGGGTTTTCATAAATAATAATAATAAAAAAAAAAAATAAAAAGCCACATCTTCTGTGTAATTCGAACTAGCAGTTTTACCAGATGGATTCGAACCGGCGTATCCGTACATGCTACATGCTCTTTAGAGTGCAGTTTTATCCTTTACTATAACAGATTCTTCCCACCTCCTATGCAGTATTTGCTCTTTTTACAAGTTTTGTGTTTAATGCCGGTGTTCACCACGCTCAAATGATGAATGATGCTAACAGTCTTCGTCGTTTCATAACGTACACCTGTTCGAATTCATTTGGTCAGGAGTTCCACCTCTAGTTCGAGATTACATAAAAGATGTGGCTTGGAGACACCGCGTTGGATCGAATTTAGGTGCGATGATTGCTCCTATCTTTTCGGGCTGTGGACGTTAGTTTTAGTAAGTACAAGAATGTGGCAATAGGATCGTGATCTGAATGAAAGAAATTGCGAAGACTGTCTTCAAGGTGCAGGGTACTGCCCATAATGTCAAATACTGTAGAGCATTATATACACTATATCCTTTCATGGAGTGGCCATTTATCAGGCTGATTCCCAGCAAGCTGAAATCCCTGATGAGTGAAATGTGCAAGAGTAAATTGGAAGTTAACCTCTCAATGTCATTAAAGATTTGGACTTGCACTTTGAATCTGCTTGGGTGTGTCTTTCTGTGGCCCATATTTAAAGTATTCCTGTAGCAATTTTCGTTGAAGTGCAGCCATGACTAGAGCAAGGTCTGATGCAAGGGGTGTATAAACAATAGAAATATCAACTGGCGTTGCAACTTTACAGATTGATTGATTGGAAGCATGATAAGTTGAATTAGGAAATCTTAAAGAAATTGACGAAACCGACTCATCAACCGACATAATATTCTGAGAAAAACAGTTAGAGGAATTGTCACACATTATTTGAACAACCTACCGCATCAATATCCATTATGATTGCAATTACAGCTGATATTCACGGACTGACATGCAGATGTAAATTATTGAGTTCTCCAACAAGTACAGACCGAGAACATGCAGGTTCAGGCATGGAACTGTTTTGTTAAATGTTTGAACATGTACCAGACGCATCTTATTCGTGAATTACAGCGTCAAAAGACAACGTTCTTGTCGACTGTAATAGTGAAACATTTGAAAATGTTATCTCAGACGAGAAATTGGAGTGGGGACAGTCACAATGCCAAATTGTGACTGTCCCCACACAATTTGGGGACAGTCACAATTTGTCCCCACACTTAATGCCAAATTGCGGCATGGCGTGAATGGTGTGCTACAGAGTATCAGATTAAAGTAAAGTGCAAAGTGTGTTTAGGGTCTAAAGGCACCAGGGGTTTTCCCCATCTCCGCGTAGTATACATTGTCGTGTGTTACAGTACGCAGTAAAGACTAGAGATTTAAAAGTGTATGGATATTGTGGAGTGTAGTGTCGTGTATCGTTGTTCATCTGGCCAGTTAGGCACTGGACCCGTACTGAGAACCAGCGTTGCTCACATTAAGTCCCGTGGAAGCAGACCAGGTATACCAGTTATTTTTAGATAAGTACTCTGGCAAGTCCTGGCACCTAGTTTCCTGAGATTTCAGCGGCTAGGACCTGTTTGTAAAAAAAAAAAAGGGGGGGGGGATAAGATGCAGTTAGGGTTGAGTGGCGGAGAGAGTTTGCACATTAATTTGGATGATTTAAATTTTGGTTATGTGGAACATTCGCTGTTGATTTAGACAGGGTAGGGGAGAGAGACTGAAGACTGGGTGGCGAAAGTCAGAGTAGGAGGTCGATGGGGAAGGTGGTGACCCCTGGGAAGATCAGTGGGGCAGGCCCATGTCCCCCCAGAAAGAAGAAAATAGGGGGTCGAGGGGAGGAGACAAGATTCTGACCCCTCTCCCCCAGGAGGTGGAAAGAAATTACCATGCATGGGAGCATTGGTATTGGATCGCCAGTGGGCGCCTTGCCAGCATAGTTGCAAGAGGAAGTCATATCAGGTGGTCTAGATTCTTCTAGTCCAATCTGGTTGGTTGGAAGGTAGTCCAATCCAGTGAGTTATATCAGGTAGTCCAATCCGGTTGGTTTGAAGGTAGTCCAATCCGGTTGGTTTGAAGGCAGTCCAATCCAGTGAGTTATATCAGGTAGTCCAATCCAATGTAAGTCCGATCTGGCGAGTTGATTTTATCAGTCTAATCCAATGTATCGCTTGAGTGTACTGTTCTGGTGTCATACTTGTGGCACCCAGGTCCAGTCAGCGTACAGTCATGTCTCTGCCTTATTGGTTTGTTGGCCACGTTTCGTGGTTTCAGTTCAGTGTTGTGTTGGAGACAGGGGCCACTCCTTTGGGTATCCTTGTCTTGTTAGGTTTGTTGGAGTCCATTGACAGTTACTGTTTGCACATCAGTGTTCAGTGCTTGGGTTTGCAGTTAGTGTCTGGTACAGGGGTCCAGGGACTGGCAATTAGATGGAATGCTGCAGTTGTCTTGTCCAGTTCTGTTCGTGAATCATGCGACAGTCTTCCAGCAGTTTTGAGTTTGGAATATTTGGGCTTGCTGCCCCATGGTTATCCGTTCCCGATATTGTCTTTGTAGGATATTGTTGTTACACGACTGTGAAATTCCGTCTTTATTTAGTGTTGGGGTGTCTACCAGTTGGGAGATCACTAGTTGTTATGGAGGTGGCAGGGATCTTTGTCGTGAAAATTGGGTGAATTTTCACGAGCAGATTGGGTGAATACGCTACAGTATTCATCTTCCTGTATTATTAGGTGTTTCTGGTTTCGGAGTAGGAGTGGATCCTTGTGAGCAGCTGGCATCGCAGGTCTTCATAAATTTCGCAGTCGTGTATGAGGTGCTCTCACGATTCCTCTTGCCAGCTGGAGCATTGCGGTGTAGTCCAGGTGAAAGGACACGGATATACCAGATTATTCTCAGGGATGAATTTTTTTGGTAACTGTGCCTTTTTTTGTTGAGGCTGACCATCTGTCTTGCCAGGTTTGTTTGAGGACTGTCGTGAATCGTGCCTTTTCCAGGGTCTTGTTGCTTGTTGGGTCTTTAGTGAAACCAATGCAAGTTGTTCTCCCTTTTGACAGTTGAAAAAGTAGCCCACAGCAGACAATTTCCAGGTCCAGGGGAAGAGTACCTGCGAGGAACTGGATCGCGTGGGTTCTGACTGTACAATGGGCTCTAGTGATCATTAGCAGAATTGAGCGGTGAACTGCAGAAAATTTTCTTATCTTGGTTCGTAGATAGTAGAGGTGCGGCATGTAGGGGAGATTCTTGTCCAGAACCAAACCGAGATAGTTGAGTTCAGTTTTGAGCTTTATGGTTGTCCCTCCGACCTTGATTTATGGAGGCCTTCTTAGGTCTAGAGAGCCTTTTAGGAGAATTAAGCTTGTTTTCTCTGGCGAGATGTTGAGGAAATTCTGGCTGGCCCATTCTTGTAGAGTGAAAACAGCTTTGTTTACCGTGGTTTCCATTTGGCCCCTGCTGTCAGATGCTGTCAGGTGGAAGCATCACGACCAGGTCATCTGCGTAGGTCTGGGTCCCGACGCCCTGAAGGCCAAGGTTAAAAAATTTGTCCAGGATCAGGTTCCACAGGAGAGGCCCGAGGACAGAGCCCTGCGGTCAACTCCTGTAGACAGGCCAGGAAAGATGGCAGTACGTGGCACTAACAGTGATTTTCTGTCCTTAAGATAGGATTTGATGCATCGGTAGAGGTTACCAGGTATGTGAGCTCTCCGGAGCCTGCCCAGAACGTTGGGCCACCATAGGGAGTTAAAGGCACTGGCGAAGTGATGGATATAACTAAGAAATATTTTCAGTCACAGTTTTTAGCCTCTTCGGTGATATTTTCGAGTGTATCCACAGTGGAGCGCCCTTTCCGGAATCCATATTGGTTCGGTGATGGGAGTCCAGCTTCCTGACAGCGTGCTTCTATTTTCTGGGGAAAAAGTCGCTCGAGTAATTTACTCTGCTATCAACCCTAGGAGGGCTTGAGGTTTGGTCGGATTTTTTGTTATGAGTCGAACTCGTACCAAAAAAATCCGACCTTGGCAGTTTTCCAATTAGAGGGAAAGGGGTCCCTCTGGAAGGCAGTGATTGAAGAGGTCAAGAATTTTATGTGATATGATTTCAACAAACTTTTCAACTAATTCGGGTTCGATTTGATCTTCACCCGGTGTTTTCTTGTTTCGCATTTTGGATGCTGCAGTGTTGAAGTCCTCCAGGGTAAAGGGATCTTCTGTGCTTGACGGTTGGTAAGTTTCATTCTCTTCGCAGAGTTGTAGTTGTTCCGATATGTGGGGATCAACCGGTGGAAGAAAGACAGTGTCCAGTATAGTATCATCAGATGGTTGCAGAATCGGTTTCAAGAATCTAGATCTTTGTGAGACGTCCAGGTCAGGGCTGTAAATCATCGACAACGCCGAAGCAAGATCGCGGCTCCCCCCCCTACTTGTCGAAATAGACTCCCGAATGCTACCCATCTCTTGGCACGTTGCAACAGCGACATGAATACGAGTGTCAATGGAAACCGTTCAAAACAGTTTATAGAGACATATACTTCATGCAAGAACACGTGGCGTGGGTTCTGCTGAATGCCCAACATCATAGGGCCAGAAGCATGTTAGAACTTGAACTCGTAACTGGACTGACGAGGAATGGCGCGTGTGCCATTTCTCGAATGATTACTGGCACAGCCTGTACTTTTTTTTCCGTTGGATCATCTGATTAATTTGAGTCATGTTTAAAGAACTAAGATTATTCATGAATTCTGTTTTTCAGCTTATGAGATAAGGAAAACAGTTAGAGCTCTCAAGATTTCCAACAATTTTTGTATAAATATAATAGTATATGTACCTCCTGATGTAGTTGAAACAATTGTCAAGGCGTTGCAGAAAAAATGCGAGTTCCCGGAACACTTAATTTTGGATTAACGATACATGGTTGGTATAAGACAATTATAAGATATCAGAATGTCCTATAATGGGGAATTTTAACTTTCCAGATATTGACTGGAACTTGTGGTTGGGTCACTCGCACACTAGCAAGACTTTGTGGATTTATTGGATGACCGTTTTCTACAGCAACATGTTCGAGAGGCAACCAGTGGGGAGTAATACTCTTGATCTGATTATCAGCAGTGATTATTCATGCATTAAGAATTTGCAGATAAAGGAACCACTGAGTGACAGTGATCACAATGTACTGATGTGGTAATTACTTAAAGATGTAACTACCATCAAGGCTAAAGGGAAGGACTTTTGCTTTCATAAAGTTGACTACAGAGGTCTCAGTCAGTTTTTAAATTCTGTACAGTGGGATCAACTGATGATGTTACCAACGTTGAATTCTAAATGGGGAAGCCTTCACGGAGTTAATTTTGGAGCCTACCAGGCTTTTCATACCTACTAAGAAATATTGTTCAAGGTTTAGGCCTAAATGGATGTCAGATGAATTAGTGAGGCTTGTGGCAGGGAAGAAGAATGTATCGGATGCATATAAAGTATCAGGTGACACAGGAGCCTATGGCAGGAATAAACTAGTCTGTAATCAAGTCACAAAGGAGGTTAGGCAAGCGAAGGCAGATTATGAGAACTCTTTGGCAAAGAATGCAAAGAAAAACACCAAAGAGTTCTTTACTTATGTAAACTCTAGAAGGAAAGGGATGAATCAGATTGGACCACTTAACATAGATGGGTTGATTATTGATGATCATGCTCCGGTAGTTGATAAACTGAATAAATATTTTGCATCGACATTCACACATGAGGAGTTATTCAATGAGGGGAATGCCAGAAGTTTATCAAACGCTAACAGGGAGCTATGTAATTTTGTAATAACTGAGCGCAAAGTGGAGGAGAAATTGTTGAAGTTAAACATAAGGAAGGCACCTGAGTGGACGGGATCTATCCGGTTATATTAAATGAGGCAGCAAAGGAAGTAAGCAAATACTTAGCCATAATTATGAGAGCTTCCTTGGACTCAGGGTAGGTCATCATGGACGGGAGGTGCGCAAATGTACCACCAATTCACAAAGGGGGTGCAAAAGTAACTACACAAGTGACTGAAGTAACTATAGTTATTCAAGTTTAACTTAGTTTAATCACTGTTAAACTTAGGATCATCTAGACAAGACTGCAGTAATAGTTAAGACGCAGCACGGGTTTGTTAAAGGGAGGCCTTGTCTGATCAATTTGAGTGGATACTATGATGTGGTCACAAAGAAACTGAATGCCAAAAATTATTTTGATATCATATATATATTTGGATTTCAGGAAAGCTTTTGATACTGTTCCACATGGAAGACTGATGTACATATAGGAGAGATATGGCATTAAGGGTAAGTTGCTACAATGGATAAAGGGATGGTTGGGTGGGAGACGACAGAGAATGCTAATCAATGGACACTGCTCTTCGTGGACAAATGTTATTACAGTAGTGGAGTAACCAGGGTTCGGTGTTGGGTCCATTGTTGTTTTGTATATTTATCAATGATATTGATGAAGGTATATCAAGTTTAATGTCCAAGTTTGCAGATGATACAAACGTTGGCAGGGTCGTTAACGACAATAAAGACAGCATACTACTCCAACTGGATCTAGATAAGTTGGGAAAATGGGCTGAAAAGTGGCAACTGAAGTTTACTATTGACAAATGTAAAGTACTGCATATGGGTTGCAATAACCGAAGAGAAACGTACCAACTGTGTGGTACTACACTCAGGGAAGTGGAAAGTGAAAAAGACCTGGGGTAATTGTGCAATCAAATTATGAAGTTCGCTGGGCAGTGCAGACGGGCTGCCAGGGCAGGTCATGGAGTCTTGTCATTGATATATAGGAATTTTGCTAGCAGGGACAGGGAGATGATTATCCCGTTATACAAGGCAATGACCAGGCCACACCTAGAGTACTGTGTACAGGTCTTGAGGCCTCATGGCCCCATTTTAGGAAGGACGGAGAGTTGCTAGAACGAGTAGAAAGAAGGGAAACAAGATTGGTGAGGGTAACAGAGGAGTACTCTTACCAAGAGAGGCTTAAGTTCTGCAAATTGCAGGGCCTTGGGAGTAGGCACCTGCGAGGTGATCTGATCGAGGTGAATGGGTTGAGCAAGCTGAGTACTGATGGGATTCTTCCTCTTGCTAAGACTAAGAACTTGAGGGGTGCAGATCTTCTGTTTTTCATTTCCTAAGTTGGACCACTGAACTATACGCTGTATTTAAATGATTTAGATGAAAAGCAAATGTATACAATAGATTAGATTGGTTTGCTCGATAATTTGTGGTGAATTCTTGTTTGAATGGTATTATTGAGTTTTACGTTATTCATAGAATTATGTATTACAGTTGTAATTGGTTTGGTGGGCAATTGTACTTCTAATAGACCTGATGTTATAATTACTCTTTTAGATTTGATTCTAGGTATATATAGAGTTTCTTTTATTTTGTTGTTCCTGCATTGGGATCATACTGGATCTTTACATGTTTAGCTTATTTCAGTTATGGATGTAATTGTTTCAGTTGCTATAAGGCTGTATATAAGGGTTCCTTGTTCCAGTGTTGATCGTAGAGTTGGTCAGCGCCGGATGATATCCGTATAGCCTTTTAATCTAGAGCTTTAATCGCATTGTTTGTATTATAAATTAGTTTGTTAGGTTCTTTGGTACTAGTGCAATGTTGCACTGGTTGTATTTATGTACAGAGTAATTTAACTCCACTAAGTTATTTAATTTATTTTCAGGGAATATTCTCTTATATTCCCTTAAACTATTCACTGTCCCCTTCCATCCCTTTCCCCACACTTCTCCCGTGTATTCCTGTTTCCTTTCCGTTCCTTGGAATTTCAAGTTTAATGAAATCCCACTAAGTGTCTATTGATAGTAGTACTTGGCTGCCTCCCCGTGGCTAGGGATGGGGGTCAGGAGACCAGGTGTTTCCCGCCCCTTGGCTGTGAAATGCCAGGCACCGGCAAACAACATTCAACAAAACAAGACACATACTTCAGACAAACATTCACACTTTTGCCGGCCTTGGCGCATAGCCTTACCGATGACATTGCGGCGTATAGGGGAAACCCTGGGCGTGCCAAATAAACAAGAACACTTTGTACTTTGCCCTGTGCACAATTACAAATACTTTTTATTTAGTGAACATTCTGAGACACTTAAGTAAGGAACTAATAAAATACTGGGTACTACTGAAAATGCCATTCAAAACCTTTATGATTCATATTAGTGTTCATAAATTTCCACGCATTAAACTATATATAGGTTTTTTTTTTTTTTTTTTTAATGCAATACCTTTATATGAGTATTTCTACCATTAGGTATATCATTTCAAGGTACTAAATAAATTTCGAAGCCACTTCGGCCATTATAAAGTTCTTTATCAGCGTTCTAAATATGAGGCGATATTTGAACGAGCAAGCCAGAATAATCGATGTGTACCAGCTGTCACGTGAGGTGTTCTGTGTGTTGTGAGAAAAGCGCTTGTGACAGTTCCTCGTTCTTGGCAGCGCCATTCCACGATAAAACCGAATATGACAGAAAAAATATAAGTCGTTGTTATTCTTGTTTGTTTTTATCCTCTCTTGTGGGGATATTTTTTAAATTTTATTTGTTTTTATTATTTTTCTTAAAACTTTGGAGTAAATAAATCCAAAGAACAGAGTGGATAGTGGACGATGAAAACAATTCAGAAAGAAGATAGGTCGGGGAGAACTTAACAGTACTGGTATCATTTTTTTTTCTCTAAATAATAATTTAGAAGTGAAATGATATTTGTATATTAGGACCGCAGATTCCTTTATGCCATTTCTAAGGCACAATGGAGGAAATGAATAGCAGTATAGGGTCCGTATTGGTATTTTCGAAATCTCATCTAATACTAATATCTTAAGGCATCGGATGTAATCGTTCCTCACACGTGTTAAATGAGAAAAAATGTGACGAGGTTATGTTAGATGTTGTTAAGCGCCAAGGCAACTAAGGCTACGAGAAAAAGGTCATAGTCACTATATTATATCTGAAAGTGCGTGTTATTTTCAGTAGGCTGCTGGCAAAAAAGCCGAATTTCCCTATTAAGTATATATTTTGAATGCTACCTCTGTCAGTGTTCGTTGGTTGGATGGACGAAACGAGTTCCATTAAAAATCATTTAATTCCATTGTGTTATTTAAATTTAATATTAATTTAACGTGCAAAGGATTATACCTGTTAAAAATATAAAATAATGTAAATGTATAATGTAAAATAATTTAAAATGTGAAATATTTTACACTTAATAAAATGTATGATTAGGGCAGGAAGAAGTTCCATTAGAATGTGTTTCAGTCTTTGATCACTAATTTGTTTTTATTGCAGTACTGCTTAATTTTTCCTCTGATATATAAATGTAATTATTTTACGATATATTAAACCATATATTTTTTTATAAATATTTATGTTTCATTCTTGGGAAACATATTACTGAACACAGCGAAGTTCTCATTGTCCTTTTTCTTTCTTTCTTTTTTTTTTTTTTTAAACTAATTTTAAACTTTTTTTTAAAACTAATTTTGCCTTGTGGCCGTCAGCATCTGATCACCGTAGTCTAAAGGAATAATCCGCGAATCTAATGATTGTTTCATTAACATTATTAATAGTTGGATGCACTCACTTGCCGATTTTCTTTCAGCATAACTGGATATATACTCCGCCCCTGGGATTTACTCTCTCTTAGCATCAGTAGTTTTGAGATAGGCACTTCTGTGATATCCCTGTTTTTGTTCTACAGCGGTTTAACTGGAATCCACTGCATTAACGACCGCATTAACTCCTGTCTTTCTTGAAGTCGGCTATATTGATGTTTATGCAATAACGGAATTTCTGTGAATACATGACTGACGCCATGCTCCTGGACTTTTCAATTGTGCCATGAAAGATTCCTCTATTAGTTTGATATTGGCTTAACGCATAACTTATCTGCTGGCTTTCACGATATTCCGCGAGGAAACTCTCAATTTTATTTCACGTGCGTCTGGCGGTATTCATATGAAGTGAATAGGAACTGGAATTTATTGCTTTTTTTTTTTTTTTTTTTTTTATAAAGCCTGAAGGAAAATGTCAGACATGACATATTTACAAGAATTCCTGTAAAGAGACATTAGTAATAGTATTAGTAATGGCCGCATGGTGCAAGAAAGCCTATAGCTTATGCTGCACCAGCCAAAAAAAAAAAGAAAAAAAAAAAAAGAAAACCGAATAAAACAATGATAAAAAAATAATAAATAAAATAAATAAATAATAATAATTAATAAAAGAAAAGGAAATTAAACCTATCATCCTATGCGCTTCCCTCACCCGAAGGTACTACCAGATGACCTTTGAATTTCCCCAAACTCTCAGCCTCTACCACCCATGTAGGCAACTTATTCCAGTAATTTATAACTCGCTGGCTAAAATAAAACTTCCTACAGTCCAAAATAAACATTTCTACCCTTAATTTGAATTTATGTCCTCTAGCATCATTTATAATCTTGAAATTTTCGTCCTCATTCATTTTACTGATGCCTCTCAGAGTCTTAAACACCTCAATCAAATCTCTAAGGTGTCTAGTTTCCAAACTCTGCAACCCATATATTCGAAGTCTTTCTTCATAAGGACGTCCTTCTGCCGATCTCACCAGGCGAGTTACCCGTCTTTGCACCCTTTCAAGAAACTCGATGTCTTTCTTAGGTGCGGTCTCCATACTTGAACACAGCATTCCAAGTGTTGTCTAACAAAAGCCTTATATAATGGGATTATTATGTCCCTATCTCTACTTGCAAAAGTTCGATTGATCATCGATAGGACACCATGGGCCTTCCTTGCAACCTGTTTACTATGCTCAGAGAATTTCATGCCTGACCGTATCGTAACACCCAAGTCCCTTTCCTCCAGTACTGGGTTTAGTTGAACTGCACCAAGTGAATAAGTTATTTTGGGATTACTGTTTTCCAGGGATTACTGTAATACCTTACACTTTGTTGGATTAAAGCATAGCTGCCATTTTTCTGACCATTCCTGAAGTCTATCTGAAGAAGCTCAGCTTGACAGTGATCATTAACTACTCTACCAATTTTAACATCATCTGCAAATTTAGACATCACGCCCTCTATCCCTTCATCGATGTCGTTTATGAAAATTAAAAACAACAGTGGTCCTAATACTGATCCTGGGAGAACGCCACTTCTTACATCAGCCCAACTTGAGGAATAGCCATTTATCACAACCCTCTGCCTCCTGCCCTGAAGCCATCCTGCTATCCATCTAAGGATTTTACCAATTGATTCCAACCTGTTCCAGCTTATAAAACAACCGCTCATGTGGGATCGAGTCAAAAGCTTTGCTGAAATCTAAATAAACAATGTCGAAATTATTCCCTAAATCCAGCTCGTGAGTGACCCTTTCAAAATAGCGAAACAGATTTGATAAACATGATTTTCCCTTTACAAAACCATGCTGAGTATCCTTGAGAATGCCAAACGACCCTGAATTCCACCCTTGATCATTGCCTCCATGATTTTCCCTACCACTGAAGTCAGACTGACAGGTCGATAATTTCCCACTTCACTCTTAGAGCCACCCTTATGCATGGGAGATACATTTGCACTTTTCCAATCCAAGGGAATCTCCCCAGAGTCTAGTGATGCTCGCATAATTAGCCTCAATGGTTCAATGCACTCGCTTGCCGCCTCCCTTAAGATTATAGGGTATATTCCATCAACTCCAGGAGCCTTACTGGTCTGTAGGCTCGAAAGTTTTTTCATTAAATAATCTTGCGAAATTTCAATATCATTAATTACATATTTTTTAACTTCGCTCCCACAATTTCCCATTGCCACAAAAGGTTTTTCATTTGTAAATATCGATGCAAAATAACTGTTGAGTTCATCTGCAACGGAAGCTGGTGTATTTATTACTATCCCCTTTCCCTTACGTAAAGGTCCGATCTGGTTTGTCCTGCTCTTCTTGGCATTTATATATGTGAAGAATTCTTTATCCCCCCTCTTTGCTCTGTTTGCTAGTGATTTCTCATAAACTGCCTTTGCCTGTCGAACCTTTTCTGTGGCTCTATTACAGATCATCTTGTAGCTGTTATAGGCTTCAGTACTTTTTATTGCTCTGTAACATTTCCATGCCACCTTTTTCTTCTGAAGTAATGTGGCAACTTCACTATTCATCCAACTTGGAACCCTTCTCGTGGAGTATTTTTTTAATGGTATATACGCATTCAAGGCATCTGTGATTAATGTTTTAAAAGTATACCACAGTTCAAATGTAATCATTCTCTGTGCGATATCTACTCAGTTAATAGAGCCCATGTAGTACCTTAAGGCATCGTAATTTCCTTCTCTGAAATTAAAACCCATTCCTTTGCCTTTTACTTCTGCTACCTCTCTCATCATCATCCACCGTAGAACTCCGTGATCACTTTCTGCTACTGGTTCCTCTACTGTCAGCCCTGTTATGTCATCTGATTCATGGGTGAACGAAAGGAACTGGAACTGGTATTCATATGAAGTGAATAGGAACTGGGATTTATTGCTTTTTTTTTTTTTTTTTTTTTTTTTCAAAGCCTGAAGGAAAATGTCAGACATGACATATTTACAAGAATTTCTGTAGAGAGACATGTTGATAAGGGTATCATTCAGCTGTTGCTTTCCTGATAAAAGACCTTTGGTTTACTTGGGTGTTGGTAATATTGATCACATCCATCAGTAACCAGTGGTAATATTCGATTTTCTAGAAGAAGACTGAAACGAATTTATGTTATTAAAATTTTTGCTATCGCTATAAGAAAAACTGTACAAATACTATTTCTTAAATAAGCATAAGCGAAACGAAACCAATTTGTGGCTGTTTTTAATTGCTTGGGAGGAAATTTTTTCCTTTAGAGGATGCTCTTGAGGTGTGAGAATGAGACCTCATTTGAAAGTATTCAGACCAATGTTTATAGCTTACACTTTAGCTGAGTTGGTCCGCCTCAGGCGAGGATGGTACTTGACTGGGCTCGTTGGTCTCAGGCAAGTGTTGTTATGTTAGCCTGTGGAATCCCACTGCTGGGAACCCCCCCGACGTTCTCCGTTCATCTCGGTTTAATGCCAGTCTTGTCCAAGTGGGGCCCATAAGGGATGTTAACTCATCTCTTCACTGTTTTTTTGTCTTCCTCTATTTTTTTCCTTCTCGTAGTAACCAAACAGTTGTGAGCTTGTCCCACTAGTCCTCTTGTTTTCTGGCGAGATGTCCTGCCCACTTCCATTGTAAGGATTTGGATGTCTTGATGGCATCATTGATTTTAGTTTTTTGTCTGATGGAAGTAGATTTTATTCTGTCTTTTTTTGGTTATACCCAACATACATCTTTCCATTGCTCTTGGGCATTTTCTAAGTTTATTTAGTTGTTTTGCTGTCAAATACCATGTTTTGGGCCGCGTATGTTAGAGTGGGTAGTATGAGTCTGTTTTATAACTTTCATTTTAGGCTAATAGGCAAATCTCCTTTCATATATTCTTTCATACTCTAGTAACTTCTTTCATACTCTAGTAACTTCTCCAAGAGTTGTTGATTCTGAATTCTATTTGTCTATTCTATTGGTGAAGCATATTATTTGGCCTAGGTATTTGAACTGCTCTTCGTAGTTTAGTGTTTTGAATCCGATGTTGATGGATGACGCTACATGGTTGGCCCTTATTTTTGTTTTGTCGTAGTTAATGTTTAGAACAATTTGCTTTTGAAGTTTAGGTCTTGGATCATTCGTTCCAGTTGTGAACTGCTTTCAGAGAATAGGGCTATGTCATCTGCGAAACGAAGGTTGGTTAGTTGCCTGCCTAAGATGTTTATGCCAATATCACTCCGGTCTAGTTTTCTGAATACCATCTCCAGTACTGAAGTGAAGAACTTTGGGTCACTTTGTTTTACCCCCTTTCTGTTTTGAATTTAGGTCCTGTTCGCTCTAGCTTGATGGCTGCATTGCTGTTGCTGTAGATATTTTGGAGAAGTCTGATGATGTGCTTGTATTCTATTTTTTCCTTTTGCAAAGCTGTCATAAGAGGTTTGTGTTTAATTGAAACAAATGCCTTTTGGAAATCTATGAAGGCTGTGTAAAGTGGTAGGTTATATTCTTGATACTTTTCAATGACCTGTCTAATGGTGTGGAGATGGTCGATGGTTTAGAAGTTTTTCCTGAACTCTGATTGACCACGCGGTTGGTTCTCTTGAAATCGATTCTGTTTTGGATGATTCTAATGGATATTTTGTAATTATGTGGTATCAGACTTATTGGTCCGTAAATATCTTTATCTGGCTTTTCTCCTTTTTTGTGAATTAAAATTATTTCTGATGTTAGCCATTGCTTTGGTATTATCTCTGTTGCCAGTATACTATTACACCGATGAGCCAAAACATTACGACCAGCGAGTCGTTATGCAAATAGAAGCAACTGCACGTGAACTACGGCGCTTGCGCGAGTCGGGACACTGTATAAAAAACACCTGATACTGAGCTCAGTTAATCAGTGCTACACTTGTTCTTCAGATGGGAAAGGCAGCGGAATTAAGTGAGTCTGACAAAGGCCAAATTGTAATGGCCAGACGACTAGGTCAAATAACAAATTCAAATTATTATATTAGGGCCACCCGTAATCTCTTACATATACCCATATATGTATTATGATTGTAAATCGCGTGTGTTCTCTGGTCGATTTGCCTGTTTTGCTGGACGAAAACACCCCAGTTTTTTGGGGGAAATCTTGCTGTCTACTCTTGAGACCGATTAACTCAGCCACAGAGTGAAAAAAGCCCACTAAAGTTCCTCGCGTCATCGACGGGATTCGAACCCGGGCCCTTTCCACTCGGTGTGGGGAGAATGGTGGCTGTACAACTGTGCTACCCGCGCAGACAGACGACTGGCTCATTTTTCATTCATTTTTTTTTAAATTTATTTATTACACACAACATTACAGTCTCAAGATTATGTACATCAAAGTATATATATGATTTATATACAATATATATTTACATATAATTAGATGCTCTGTACATATCGTTAAACACTCGTGTGTGTTCTTTAATCAGAGTAGCTCCCAGGCATAAGCCCAACTCTAACTTGAGAACTTGTGAATATGTAGTCTTTACAAAGCAGGCCTGAAAAAGTATGTTGAATTACCTGGGTCTGATTTTACTGTAGCGCAGTTCGCGCATGAAATCCCGCACCCACTGGAGGTAGTGCAATACCAGAGAGTGCCAGCAATCCCGTCCCCGGGTTGCCCATACCAGGGAGGCAGCAGGAAAAAAAAAAAAAAACCACTAATAATCAATAGTCTGGATGGCACAACTATAAACTTCAAAAATCACAGTTCGACTGAATGTTTTCTCATTTGCTGTTCCACGTGCACTGGAACCTCCAAACCCAATAAAGGGATAATAGAACCATTAGAGCACCAGACCCTACGCAACAAATCAGGTCCAGCACTCCAGCTGCTAGCCAGAGGTAGAAACCAATAATTGAATGCAACGTTCTCCAAAATCACAGAACCGACACAAGGAATCGGTCCAACAAGAATTCCATGAAGGCATTCCAGTCACCAGGTTTGCCTCTCAAAGAAAGGCTCTAAGAACAGTTCTTGCAAAAACAGCAGCTGAAAACTCCTGAAATGAATTAAAACATTCACGATTTGCAATAAGTAAATGTACTGTATCAAACGATAAGCCAGAAATCAGTGCTTTCAAAGTCTACATTTGGTCTTCATACTCCCGACATAAAAAAATTACATGCATCCAAGTCTCCTGTTCGCCACATGTACAGAAAGGATCTGTCTCCAATCCTCTCTCATATAATTTGGCCCTAAGTGAGCCATGTCTGTTAACAAAATGAAGCATACATAGAAGGTGCAAACCAAGGTGCCACGGTTTTTTGACAATGCGTAGTTCACCTGGGGAATATATTTCCTCTTCACAGCTTCAACATCACCACTTTCCCATCTGGTCTGCCATAAATCCGTTAATTTATTCCATATTCGTTGTTTTACTTTAATATTATTCTTCAAATCGATTGTGATATCCAAAAAAATTAACAACATACCCTTTTTCAATTTGTACAAAAAACCTCTGTAGACAATAAATAAATCCAATGGCATGGTACAAGAAATTACCTGTAGGGCGTTTGTAGACGCTGTTCTAGGTACTTTCAGTTAAGTTAATAACACAGAGCGCTGAAGCGATAAAAGTTCCGATCGAATCCTAGTTTTAGGATATCGTAACTCATATTCAGTCCCTTAATGAATCCTAGTTTTAGGATATCGTAACTCATATTCAGTGCCTTAATTAAGCGTTGCTGAAACGCCGCAGTTGCCGTGTGTTTTGTCTCGGTAAATGGTAATTCACGGGTCAATTTGCATATTGTGGGGGCTGGAAAACCGAAATAAGTTACGAGGAAAATCTCCCTCCACCTGAGACTAGCTAACTGCTGCTTCGATTGAAGAGTACTTTAGAAATTCTTTCAGTCGTTGACGGGAATCGAACCAAGGCTTCTCCAAACGAGTTGCAATCTGCGATTTGTCTTATCGACTAAGCTGCCACGGAAGATGACGTTTTGAAATTGGCTTATAATCATGACATAAGGAATGACACAAAGGACCAAAAAGAATAACCGGTTAAGATTAACATTAATCACGCTCTTTACACCGCCATAATATCATTTATAATTCAGCAATACGTTACAACACCTTTATCGGAGCTTTCATCACTGGTAAACTGTGGAAGCGATCAAGCCTCTCATAAAGTTGCTGTGACGTATTGCTGAATAATTTAATTAATGATGATTTTATCGCAGTGTAATGAGCGTAAGTAATTAACATCAGTCTTTATGGATAACGCTCAGGAAGAAGACTACTGGTTCAAGGTCCTGATTTAAACAACCAGTTAATTATGTAAAACAGAAAACACACATTAGATGAAAAACCAAGAGCCTTGTATAACTGGTGAGACGAATGGTAATGGAAAAAAAAATAAAATAAATAAAAATAAAATAATATTAAATAAAAAATTAAAATAAGGTCCAATTAAAAGTACAGAGCTCACGGTACTGGAATAGAAAGCAAAATTGAATGGGCTAATGGCGGACAAATAGAAGAACGATAGAAATAAATTGGATACTTAGATAGCAAGTATTAAAAAAAAAACTTCTGTCGAATCGATAGTCTTGGAGTGCTTTAACGTGAGTAAAAATACGCCGTGTGCGAAGTAATTTACTAGCTTTCTTGTGCAACTAAAATTACTACAGAGAGAGAGAGAGAGAGAGAGAGAGAGAGAGAGAGAGAGAGAGAGAGAGAGAGAGATATTCCGGTAGTTTTCGACCGAGTAGGATTCTGCGGCCCTGAACTTTTCTACGAAGTCACATGATTGCCGGGACTAAATAAGAAAAATAGGAATTGAAAGTGAATTTTCCCATAACATTTGAAACTCTTTGGCTTCTCTTCTTTACTCTGATGAAGATCAATGTTTTCAGTGCATGTGAACGGTGTGCCGGACGGTGTTATTAAAGCTCCCTGTTGAAAAGCAATTTCGCAGCTTTTTCTACCAGCCTTTCCGATAGAATTTCATAGCCACTTCATTCTAGATTTCGAAAGAGAGAGAGAGAGCGAGAGAGAGAGAATAAAACAAAATACTTACTTCACTGTGTACCAAAGTCATATCAATACAAAGGAGCGTTTTTACATTATTACTTATGGCTAACGCAGCAATTCTAACTTATGGCTAATTCACACACACACAAAAAAAAAAAAAAAAAACACTATCACATGTGATTTTTGTATGCATTATAAGAATTTTGGAGATAGAGTTTGAAATTAATGAAGAAAATCGTGCGTTCTTTTGTGTCACCTGCCTTTACAAAAAATTTAATTAAATAAATAAAATAAAATAAAATAATTGATATCCCTGCAGTGCTGTAGTCGTAAAATTAAAAGGTATACCAGATCTGTGACTGTTTCGTATTCAGAGAGTGTTTTGAAGACTAAATGTACAAGGCATAATATGTTATGGGTTGAAATTAACTATATAATATCGGTGTAAATACACCATAGTTTACCATAAATTTAACTACATAAGTAGTGTAACGGCATCATTTTATTTTCTCTCATATTGTAGCTACCTTCCCAACGAGATACCAGGTATTGCACTACTTCGAATAAATAACGCTTCTCTAGTAGAGAAGACTACTGTTATTTATTCTCTGTGGGCATCACCGTCCAGACTCGTTCGGAGCTGGTTGGCTCACTCATCGGTGGGCGGGCAGGTACCCTGATAATGCAGAAATGCCATCACGGTTGCGAAGTTAATTCCACAATATGAGAGATGCCAAATTGTGAAGATAATGATAATATTTTGAAGGCTAAATGCACAAGGCGAACCAGCAACCCAACAACCCAGATGGCAGGGGAAAAACCTTGCTGTCTACGCCTGAGACCGACTAACTCAGCCACGGAGTGAAAAAAGCCCATTAAAGTTTCTCGCGTCATCGACGGGATTCGAACTCGGGCCTTTTCGACCCGGTGGGGAGGACGGTGACGATTCCACCTACCGCGCAGGCTCCTTGAATTACATTTGATTGATTGTGTGTCTTGATATGAAGGGTGGCTCCTAGACATAAGCCCATCTCCACTTTTACTCCTGTGAAAGCTCAGAACGTCTGCAAAACAGGCCTGAAAAAAGAGTGTTATGTCAGGCCATTTCGCCACCAGGGATTAACCAACACCTGGATCAACCATTCTCTGTGTGTGCTGTAATCCACAAATCCCGCACCTACCGGAAGTAGTGCTATACTGGTAGGTGCCAGCAATCCCGCGCCCAAGGCTGCCCAAACTTGGAGGCCAGCGAAAAAAAAAAAAATAAATAAATAAATAAAAAAATTCCAACTAAGAACAATGTATACTTGTTGAAACAAAAGCAACATTATACAATTATTTACATGTAAATAGCAAATACATACACTTAGAATGACATTAACTTAACAATAACACTTAGAAACATTAACACTTAGATTAACATTATCTCCACTTAGAGTCCATCCACAAATGCAAGCCTGCATTTGGGTATCCAGGAGCAGAAGATCATCTCGCACTGTAAACAAGAAACATCCTATAAAGATGACATTACACGAAGTATTCTGTCGTCAAATGTGCAGCACTTCCCTTAATTGGTATCCTGCAATAGATTTCTTAACTCCTGTCTTCTTTTAAAAACTTTGGCCGAGAATTCCTGAAGCAAAGCAAAGATGTCCCACCTCTGAATCAAGAGAGGTAAATTATTCTCCGTGAGGTTTGGTAACCTATTTAGTAATTCCTGCCTGTCTGAAATATACAGTCCGCATTCAAGGATGACATGTCTCCAAGATTCAACCTCACCGCACGAACAATAGGGGTCAGGTTCTAATCCTCTTTCAAATAGTTTGGCCCTTAAGCCATGTCCAGTGATTAAGTAACTCGTGGTCATGGTGGGAGCAAATCAAGAAACCCTCCTGTCCATTGCAAAGCCTACGGCTGGAATTAAGCCTCTTGTAATGGTTCCATACTAACTCAAATCCCAACATTGCTGCCAGCAATTCACAAGCTCACCCCAAATTCTACGTTTTTCCTCCTTTATGTTGTTATTTGGATTAGAGGTGATATTCAATATTTGTAACGCCCTTCCCTTCTTTAAGTTGTATACAATACCTCGGAAAATAATGTGTAAATCCAAGGGGATGGTACCTGCAATAACCTGTAAGGCATTTGTCGACACTGTCCTGGGAGCGCGTATAACTGTAAGCAGCATTGTACGTTGCAGGGACAGAAGCTTGGCTTTAGTTGTAACCTTGGTAGCAGCCGCAAACTAAATACCAGCACCATAAACTACAATGGGAAGAAATATCGTCTTGTAGTACAATACCAGAGTTTTTTTTTTTTGGATAAACCTCATTCCTTGCGGGAAATTCTAACAACTGCAGCTACGAACTTTTTGATTTTTTCATTGATTTTAGTGACATGTACATGAAACCTGAGACGATCATCTAAAGCTAAACCCAAATACTTGGTGTTCTGTACATATGGAATTTGAGTACCATTATAGGCCTTCCATAATCGAAGTGGTGTTTAAACACCATGAAATTGGTCTTGGTGACAGAAATATTTAGTTTATTCAAACCCGCCCATGCCACTAAATTATTCAAAACTGACTGAATTTTTTGTTCGAGAATTTGTGTTGATCCTCCCTGCACTGCCACCACCAAGTCATCTGCATATGCAACTTTGATGAACTCATCACTATCCTTCGTGAGCCACTGGTCTAGCACTGCATTCCAAAAGAGAGGTCCCAAGACTGAACCCTGAGGGCATCCTCTTTAAACGGTAGTCGTGTATGATAAATGCTTTGCACATACTCTAATTTGTCGGTCCTTAAAGTAAGATCTGAGGACTTTGAACAGGTAGTCATCACACTTTGCCAGTTGCAGTGACCTGAGAACACTCTCCTACCAAAGGGAATCGAAAGCATCCTCAAAGTCAATAAAAACAGCAAGAACATATTTGCTGTTTGCCTCCTGAATGTAAGTCAGCAAGGTTGAGATTGCGTCCTCAGTGGAACGTCCTTTTTTGAATCCAAACTGGCAATCAGAGGAGAGTTTATGTTCTGTAAATAATTTTAAAATCCTTGGGCAATTATCCTTTCAAATAATTTGCCAAGATTGGCCAATAAAGAGATTGGCCTGTATGCTCTGGGGTTTGTTTTTGGCTTTCCCGGTTTATGCAAGATTTTTAAGAGCGCTAGCTTCCATTCAAGAGGGAAAAGCCTTTCTAGCAAGCATTTATTAAATAAGTTCAATAAAATTTCAGGGAAGAATTCATAAAATTTTTCAATTACTTGATTCTCAATGAGGTCAATCCCAGGACATTTTTTATGGTTCAGTTTAGCTACTGCAGCTCCTAGCTCAAGCATATTAAAAATGGCAGTTTCGGTTGTCCCCTTATATTCCCGATTAATACGTCTAATTTCCGCTTGATCAGGGCTGTCCATATACGGCAAGTCTTCCGGAAATAGGCTACTCACTATCCCTTCGACTGTAGAGGCTCCTTGAATTATTTTTTTTTTTTTTTTATTTATTAACACACAACTGTATATACATTCTCAAGATATCTTAATCAATTTATATACAATATTAATCAATTTATATACAATATTTATATACAGATTTTATATACAATATTTATATACAGATTTTATATACAAGCTCTTATATATACTGTAGTCTTTCTGTACATTGATTGTGTGTGTCCTGATATGAAGGGTGGCTCCTAGACACAAGCCCATCTCCACCTTTTACTCCTGAGAAAGCTCAGAATGTCTGCAAAACAGGCCTGAAAAAAAGAGCATTATGTCAGGCCATTTCGCCACCAGGGATTAACTAACACCTGGATCCACCATTCTCTATGTGTGCTGTAATGCACAAATCCTGCACCTACCGGAAGTAGTGCTATACTGGTAGGTGCCAGCAATCCCGCCCCCAAGGCTGCCCAAACTTGGAGGCCAGCGAAAAAAAAAAAATAAAAATAAAAAATAAAATAAATAAATAAAATAAAAATTTTCCAACTAAGAACAATGTACACTTGTTGAACAAAAGCAACATTATACGATTATCTACATGTAAATAGCAAATACATACACTTAGAATGACATTAACTTAACACTTAGAAACATTAACATTAACATTATCTCCACTTTAGAGTCCATCCACAAATGCAAGCCTGCAATTGGGTGGCCAGGAGCAGAAGATCATCTCGCTGTAAACCAGAAACATCCTATAAAGATGACATTACACGAAGTGTTCTGTCGTCAAATGTGCAGCACTTCCCTTAATTGGTATCCTGCAATAGATTTCTTAGCTCCTGTCTTCTTTTAAAAACTTTGGCCGAGAATTCCTGAAGCAAAGCAAAGATGTCCCACTTCTGAACCAAGAGAGGTAAATTATTCTCCGTGAGGTTTGGCAACCTATTTAGTAATTCCTGCCTGTCTGAAGTATACAGCCCGCATTCAAGGATGACATGTCTCCAAGATTCCACCTCACCGCACGAACAGTAGGGGTCAGGTTCTAATCCTCTTTCAAATAGTTTGGCCCTTAAGCCATGTCCAGTGATTAAGTAACTCGTGGTCATGGTGGGAGCAAACCAAGACAACACCCTCCTGTCCATTGCAAAGCTTACGGCTGGAATGAAGCCTCTTGTAATGGTTCCATACTCACTCAAATCCCAACGTTGCTGCCAGCAATTCACAAGCTCACCCCAAATTCTACGTTTTTCCTCCTTTATGTTGTTATTTGGATTAGAGGTGATATTCAATATTTGTAACGCCCTTCCCTTCTTTAAGTTATATACAATACCTCGGAAAATAATGTGTAAATCCAAGGGGATGGTACCTGCAATAACCTGTAAGGCATTTGTCGACACTGTCCTTGGAGCGCGTATTACTGTAAGCAACATTGTACGTTGCAGGGACAGAAGCTTGGCTTTAGTTGTAACCTTGGTAGCAGCCGCAAACCAAATACCAGCACCATAATCTACAATGGGAAGAAATATCGTCTTGTAGTACAATACCAGAGTTTTTTTGGATAAACCCCATTCCTTGTGGGAAATTCTAACAACTGCAGCTACGAACTTTTTGATTTTTTCATTGATTTTAGTGACATGTACATGAAACCTGAGACGATCATCTAAAGTTAAACCCAAATACTTGGTGTTCTGTACATATGGAATTTGAGTACCATATAGGGTTACCTTTGGCGGCCTTCCATAATCGAAGTGGTGTTTAAACACCATGAAATTGGTCTTGGTGACAGAAATCTTTAGTTTATTCAAACCCGCCCATGCCACTAAATTATTCAAAACTGACTGAATTTTTTGTTCGAGAATTTGTCTTGATCCTCCCTGCACCGCCACCACCAAGTCACCTGCATATGCAACTTTGATGAACTCATCGCTATCCTTCGTGAGCCACTGGTCTAGCACTGCATTCCAAAAGAGAGGTCCCAAGACTGAACCCTGAGGGCATCCTCTTGAAACGGTAGTCGTGTATGATAAATGCTTTGCACATACTCTAATTTGTCGATCCTTAAAGTAAGATCTGAGGACTCTGAACAGGTAGTCATCACACTTTGCCTGTTGCAGTGACCTGAGAGCACTCTCCCACCAAAGGGAATCGAAAGCGCCCTCAAAGTCAATAAAAACAGCAAGAACATATTTGCTGTTTGCCTCCTGAATGTAAGTCAGCAGGGTTGAGATTGCGTCCTCAGTGGAACATCCTTTTTTGAATCCAAACTGGCAATCAGAGGAGAGTTTATGTTCTGTAAATAATTTAAAAATCCTTGGGGCAATCATCCTTTCAAATAATTTGCCAAGATTTGCCAGTAAAGAGATTGGCCTGTATGCTCTGGGGTTTGTTTTTGGCTTTCCCGGTTTATGCAAGATTTTTAAGAGCGCAAGCTTCCATTCGAGAGGGAAAAGCCCTTCTAGCAAGCATTTATTAAATAAGTTTAATAAAATCTCAGGGAAGAATTCATAAAATTTTTCAATTACTTGATTCTCAATGAGGTCAATGCCAGGACATTTTTTATGGTTCAATTTAGCTACTGCAGCACCTAGCTCAAGCATATTAAAAATGGCAGTTTCGGTTGTCCCCTTATATTCACGATTACTGCGTCTAATTTCCGCTTAATTAGAGTATATCCGAAACGACACGGCTGGTGGGATGCTCACGGTTAGTACCTACCGAAAGTGGTCCGAGAAAGGAAAACCCACGAACCGCCGGCGACGTGTTGGACGGCCACGGCTCATTGAAGCTCGAGGTGAGCGAAGGCTCTTCCGGATAGTACGTGACAACAGAAGGGCGACTGTGGTGCAACTCGCGGGTATTTGGATTGCTGGTGACGAGAGTAACGTGTCACAACACACAGTACATTGAATCCTACTGAAAATGGGGCCATGTAGCCGCAGGCTGCACCTAGTGTCCATGCTAACCACGGTTTACCGGCTACAGCGCCTACAATGGGCACGCGAGCATCGAAACTGGACCTTGAGTGATTGCAAGAAGGTCGTCTGGTCCGATGAATCACGTTTCCTGTTGCACCATGTGGATGGTCGGGTACGTGTGCGTCGTTTACCTGAGGAAGTGATGGCGCCTGGATGCACCGCGGGACGAAAACAAGGCGGTGTCATGTTTTGGGCGATGTTCTGTTGGGATACCCTGGGTCTAGTCATCCCTGTGCCGGGCACTCTGACGTCTCCCACCTACCTAAACATCATTGCTGACCAGGTACACCCTTTCATGGCAACGGTCTTCTCCTCTTGCGGTGCCGCCTTTCTTCAGGATAATGCGCCATGCCACACCGCCCGGATTGTTGGAGACTTGTTGCTGAACATGAGGAAGACATCTAGGTATTGCCCTGGCCTCCAAATTCCCCAGACGTTAATCCCATCGAGGATCTGTGGTTTGTATTGGAACAGCAAGCGGCGTCTCAACCACAGAATTTTACAGGAGTTAAAGGATCTGCTGGTTCATTGAAAAGGCCTCTGGAGTCAGGAAGACAGATGAATTACAGAGACAGATGGTCTGTAATTCATCTGTCTCCAGACAGACAGTCTGGAGACAGATGAATTACAGAGTCTGAACTCTGTAATTCATCTGTAATGCTACTAAATAACACTGACTCGAATCTGTAAAACATCTTTATTATGATAAAATAAAAAAAAATACATGCGTACTGATCGTATAACTATATGTTAAAATATTAAAACAAAATAAATGTTGTATAACAAGAATAAATCCAATAAAATTAAAAGCGATAAAAGTTGTTTAAAACCACTAGTACAGGAGCTTTCAGCAGCAGCGGCTGCCTTCATCAGCTGTAGTGGTTGCAGGATGACCGACAATCTGTACTATACATCTCAGCAGGTATGCGACATGAACTATGGAGTCTGCGCACGGTTCACTTCTCGTGCATTGGAACCGGAAAATGGACGGGCTACTTTAAACCGTTCGTTTCTTCGTAAGATAAGGGCTTCGAAGAATGGGTGAATGCGACAACCCTTACCCTATTAAGATTGTAGCGCTCGGACGAACATATTCTTAAACTCTCCAGCCATTTCCGGTTCCAAAAGCCACGTGCCTTATCCACGATCACGGCTTCTTTAGCAGTAATGCCATGCCCAGTTTCCCAGGCATGTTCTGCTACAGCTGAACCTCCGTAATTTGCAGTCTTAAGGGCTCTATTGTGTTTCCCCAGGCGATCCCGCAGCCTTCGTTTCGTTTCCTGCACAATCAGGATACTCGATTTCATATATGACCCCACTAGTGTCATTATCCGCAATAGCATCTTTAGTTGCGGATATTACTCTATGCAGCCTCCGACCTGGCAGCTGTACACTTCAAGCCATGTCCAGTCAGGACACAGCAGACAGCCAGTCCAAACTGCAGCAGAGGTCTTCGCCAGCTCACGGTATGAACAGAGGGGACAAAGGCATATAAACCTTAGGGGTATGGGAATAGTGTGAACATGCTGTTTTATTTCATTTATTTTTAATTAATTATTTTTTGGCTGATTCAGAATAAGTTCGCTTCCTTGCATCATTCGGCGTCGCCAGTGATCGAGTTGATGGATTTTCTTCTGCAGTTTTTAGTACATTAAAGCTCTACAGTGGATAATTCGTATTGTGTGGCTTAGATCTACAACCAAGAGAATTCCTGTGTTGAATAGAATTCGAATAAATTTTTTTTTTTTTTTTTTTTTTTGATTTGGTAGTTGTTGGCGCATCGGCTTCTGTGGCCATATTGCACCTCCCAAGGTTTTTGCAGTACTTTGATCCAAGCCCGAGGCGGGAATCGAACCCGCGACCTTTGGGTTGCCGGGCAGGTACTTTACCCACTCGGCTAGCCCGGTCGGCTAAATAAATAAATAATTTTTCGTGAATTCAGGATTATATGGAATTGAAGATATGTAAAACTGATTGTTGCAATATTGCTTATTTCTGTATTTCCTTTTGCATTGTAAACCTTCCTAGCCTTGGCTGTCTAGAGGTATTTGCCATATTTTAATATAATCTATTCATTTTTAGACAATAAAGGATATATATACAGTATATATATATATATATATATATATATATATATATATATATATATATATATATATATATATATATATATATATGTACAGGGTGTCTCAAAAATACACGGCATAACTTCAGGAATGAGTTCCTCATATGTAGACAATAAAAATATTTTATATCAACATAGTTCCGGAAATGTTTGGTTTCCGAGTTTTGAAGATCTGTCTATGACACTTAACTGTTCAAATCACCTTATAGTAATTGTTCAAAATGTCCACCTTCTGCCTGAATACCACTGGCAGAACAATACTCGCGCACGGTAATCTGCTGGTGACAAGGCCTGTACCTGTTGCAGATGGTAAGGATACAGTTGGTGTTCTCGCAACACTCTCCAAATAGTCGAACGTTGAACAGCCAGTTGCATTGATATTCTGTGTGTGCTGATTCCAGGAGTGGTATGCACAACATCCAAAATCTCCTCCTCTACTTCAAGAGTCGTAGATCTTGGTCATCCTCTGTCGGCAGCATGAGGTGTAAAGGTTCCATATTCACAAAGGCGGCAATTCAAATGTTTTCCTGTCTGGACATCTTCGTTCTAGGAACCTTTCGTGGTACAAACGACGAGCCTCCAGAGTATTGCCATCCACCAAACACCGTACATAAAGTGCATATCCCATTCCTCCTGATTTGAGTATATGGTCGGAATGGAAAACCACCAGATTCTGTCAGTACCTTGTGATGAAGGAAATCACCTGCGAGAGATAAGAAATTCCGGTTAATAACTCGGGAACCAAGCATTTCCGGAACTATATTGATATAAAATATTTGTATTGTCTACATATGAGGAACTCATTCCTGAAGTTATGCCGTGTATTTTTGAGACACCCTGTATACAGGGTGATTCACGACCAGTGGGAAAAACTTGCAGGAGGTGTAGGGGGCACAAAGACGAATCGGAATCACATAGCATTGCAGTATCCGAAATGCCTTCGTCATGCGGTAGAGGACGTTGAACGGGAGGTCACGTGAACAGCGATCCCGCTGGAAGTCAGCATTTGCGAACCGGTTCCCGAGGCAGTAGGATGGACGCGTATTCAAACGTTGAACTGGCCGACATGCACCTCGCGTATGGAGTTACGGACTGTAACGGGCGCGCCGCTCTGCGCTTGTACCAGGAACGTTTCCCGCACAGGCGTGCTCCTCATCATACGATTTTCGCACGTGTGCACAGAAGGTTACGTGAGACTGGTTGTTTCACGAGAGGTACCATGAATCGAGAGCGAACGACGAGGGTGCCAGACAATGAGGAGAATGTCCTATGTCTTGCAGAAGGCAGTACGAGTACTCGAGCGATAGGCCAACGATTGGGTATTTCCCAGTCCACTGTATGGAGGATACTGTCAACAAACCAAATGAGTTCATACCATCTGCAACTCGTCCAATCATTGAAGCCTTCGAATTATCCATTCCGGAGGACTTTTGCTACTTGGTTTCTTCAACAGAAACGGTTCGCAAATGCTGACTTCCAGCGGGATCGCTGTTCACGCGACCTCCCGTTCAACGTCCTCTACCGCATGACGAGGGCATTTCGGACCCTGCAATGCTATGTGATTCTGATTCATCTTTGTGCCCCCTACACCTCCTGCAAGTTTGTCACACTGGTAGTGAATCACCCTGTATATATATATATATATATATATGTGTGTGTGTGTGTTGCGATATGCCGAAACTTGCTACGGAATCTCAATTTCAAGATGTAAAGTCAGATCCCTGAAAACTTTAATCACACCTCGTATATGTACAAATGCTGTTTCCGTGATCAAATAATCCATTCCATTTCAGTTCAGAAAGGAAGAGTTAATCTGGGTTATATATGCCAGAGGAATTCGGCATCGTTGAAAATCCATGTATTATTATCCGCTGCATACCACTTTTTTCTATTGTGCTACGATGGACGCCTTCAGAAACACTATGCCACTGCTATCTATTCCAGTTCTGCTAACTCTTTTTCTATGGACTTATCTTATATGCTATTACTGGATCTTAGCCCATTAGAGAATTTTATAGGTAATTATTAAACGCAATGATCGGTCGTGAGATTATTCTGTGCTTTCGATCACATAAAAAGTGGCATTTTCATTGCACCAGAAAGGTGCGGCATCCTATCCTGAACCCTTCTTACGTTGTTGGAATTCGTGCTCGGAGGGCATGACCGAAGCAGATTGGTCAAGTGAGAGATATACAGTTACCCATGCCGCGTATTCAAGTCTATGAGTATGTGATATGTACGTAGAAGTCTGTCGCTTGTAGTGTTACTTTGAAATAGGGCAATGGCCTTGCCTTCATCTTGTAAACTTCTTTGACCCTATGTGACCCTGCTAGATAAATATATTGTATATATTTATCATTAGCATTAGTAGAGGCATACGATGCAAGAAAGCAAGCTTATGCAGCATCAGCCAAAAAAAACAAAAAAACAAAACAAAAAAAAAACTCCCATTTCACCCCTCCATTAGTTCCAAATGCCCGTTCAGCTCAGCCTTAAATTTATTTAGGCTGTTAGCTTCCCTTTGTATTAAGCTAAATTAGAAATTTTTGCTCAGATAGGTAGTGAAGAGTTTAATGGATATAAATATTTACAAAGAATTACGAAGTAGGGACAATCTATCTCTTGCCGCCGTGGAAACCTATGTGAAGTTATCACTTTTCTTTCGAGCAACTTCTTCCATCACTATGGTGATCATTGACTATATGATGGATGTCAGTGGGTCTTTTTTAGTTGTCATGGATCATCCGTTGTCTTTATTTGCACCTTCTACAGGATGTCGTTTAGATTTTTCTATTTTCGTTCAATAATTCGTTCCCCCCCGACTCTCAGCTATGCTCGAACTCATGGTTCTCCTCTCTTACACCGCAATAATTTTTAATTTCTACCAGAGGCCAGATGATCTTGTTATGGTTCGTGCGGCTGTTTTCTGTGCTATATCATATCTCAGACAGTCTTTGAGGTCATTTGTTGCAGATTATTTATCGAACTGTCACTTTATATTGCGCGACGAACAGCCGGAAATTTATGAAAGGAAAAGTGGGACGTTTTCCTCTGACCTGGTAGAAGCGTAGATCGAATACCCGAGGTAGGGCATTTATCTTGTTCGTAGTTTGTCTCAATAAAGAACTCGTAACGCAGAATACTGTAGTATATTCAAGGCAAAACCATAGAGCTCTAATGGAAATTAGGTGGCTTTCAATTGCTTTACCGCCATTTCCCCTTGTTTCTCTCTCTCTCTCTCTCTCTCGGTTATTTTTTTCAATTGAAACCTTTTCCTGAAATGTGCAAGCAAGAGAAAAGGCAACCATATGTCTTTGTTTTCAATTATTTGCCTGTCGAAGTTTCTGCAGGACAGTACAATAATATCACGAGATAAATTCAGAGTAATTTTGCGCACCTAGACAGCGCCTGTAGGTGCAGAATTCCACTAGTGCAGGTTTGAGGCTATACGAAATACGTTGTCTGTTATATCAATAAACAATTTATTTGTAAATGCGTACTTTTGAAAACTCCTTTGAAGGCATATCCATCCTGCAGTACAGATATAAAATTTATTTTTGTATATTATGATGTCATGTTCCGATGCCATATATGTGAAATAGATAAAATGTAGTGCAGAGGAAATTTTCGGATTTTTCTCGGAGAATTTACTCGATTTCTCTGAATAAATTTTTCCTACGTACAGATGGGTTTAAATTTTTTTGGGAAGCAAGTTGGTTGTTAACTGCGTTTGCTCCTTAATATAGGTGCTCCGAAATTAAGGAACAAACACAGAAACGTAAGTAAAAGAAATTCTTTTCTTCAGATTGCGACAAAACTTTATGCGATGGTTTCATAAGTAGCCATGGAAGCATATTCTAATACGATGTGTGGTCTTCGCGATTAACAGTACCAGCATGATATGGACTCCTCATGATGAGAACAAGGTTAGTGGTGAAGGCATCTGTTGGCATTCTTGCGTAAGGGCTAACCTAGTCTACTGAAATTTCTGAGAGGGACCTGTAACGGGGAACCCTCCTGCCTGGAGGATCCCAGGCGTATTTTGTTGATTTTGAGGATCTGGCTCACCATTCTGGTTGTACCCATCCCCAGTGGTACTGGTTCGCTAGACCTGTATGAGGGCATGCGTTATTTTATTACTTTTTTAAAATTTATTTTAACATAACTTATACATAACAGAGCATTAGACTCCAATGACAATAATACACATAAGACACATTGGATAAACAATATAAAATTTTGTTGTTAAACAGCTTATGTATAAAAGAGAAAACTGGTCGATGGAATAAATATGTCAGCCAAAATCGTTGTAGGTATATTTTTTCTGCAGGGATACAATTAGTTGATAAATAAAATAATTTTCTGTGTATACTGCGGGATAGATAGAATACACGGAACAGAACCGTATTTAGCAGTCACGTGCTTGAACCCCGATCACCCAAAGCACTGTTCTTATGCACCCTGGCGCCTGACCTTCGGCTACTGCGGCTCCAGTGATTATGGACTGCGTTAATCGGGGGCCATATCGGGACAGTAAATTCCAAAATGCCTAAGGCTGAGGATACGAGTAAATGTCGTACTAACGCGGCGTTTTGAAATTGAATTGTAAATCTGCATATGTATCCGAAAGCACTGTACGCCCTTTTTCGTCATTTCTGTTGTGTGTGGAACTTTTGTACACTCTATTAAAATCAAACTAATGCTCGATTACCATAAGACAATGAAATCATAACACTGTCTGTCGAAGACAGCCAGGTCTCTGCGGCTGTGTTTTTTGTGTTTGTGTGTTCCTTATCTTTTTGAGCCCCCTTGTGTTATTTGAAACTGTTTTTCTTCTCTCATTCCATGCATTCTTTCTCCGATACAGCTCAGGTGAATTCGTTTTCTTAAAGAATTAGGCTAAGTTTTAGTTAATTCCCTCTATATCTGTTATTGTTATCATTTTGTTCACTATTTTTTCCAAAGTTGCTTTGTAACGAAAATCGAGTTACTAATAGAAACTCCATCGTTTGTAAGTTGGTCCTAAACGAAGGCGCAAACTGAATTCTAAACGGACTTTCGAGTAGAAGTCTCTCGTCACGAAAATAGAGCCGTAATGTTGGCTGCTAAAGCGTTAACTTTTTTGAGACGAAAAATTTAGACTCTTTATGCAAATCATTGCGAACATTGTTGTTTCATCTTCTAAACGAAAAATGCATTTCAAAATAGAAGGGACATAACCTTAAATCAGTGGATTGAGAAATAAATATGCGTTCTCCGCTTTTTTTGCTGCTGTGGTTCATTTATTATTATTATTTCACTTTTTACAGGATATCTCTTCTTAATTATAGTATTAATTATATTATCTCGTTCCATCTTCTTTATCCGAGGTGCCCCCGTTCCGTAGTTGAAGTAAGCTGTGAGCTTCAGATAGGCTGTTCACTCTGTATTCTTTGCTTTCAGAATGTTTTGAAGGGTGCATTTCCAATTAAAAAGGTGTTTGGAAATAAATTTTTCCAGTATAGAATGCAACGGTAGGTGGGGGTTGCCATTGCTGCGTTCAGCATGTTCAGATAAATCCTTGAAGACTGGGTCATCAGTCACACGGATAAGCATTTTTTCCCCTTTTTTTTCTCTTTGGTAGTTATTGGCGCATCGGCTTCTGTGGCCATAATGCACCTCCCAAGGTTTTTGCAGTACTTTGATCCAAGCCCTAGACGGGATTCGAACCCGCGACCTTTGGGTTGCCAGGCAGGCGCTTTACCCACCCGGCTAGCCGGGTCGGCTCGCCGGTAAGCATCTGAGAAAGAAGAAGAAAATTGCCGGATGCAAATGTGAACTCTCCAGGGAGTGATATTTATATTGGCATATAAAACAGCCATGGAGATGGCGAATGGGTTGTCCCTGGTCTTCTGCCTCCACCGCATTATCTAGTACTTGACTACCAGGAATCTATTTACGGCAGAGCAGAATCCCAGATTGACGATGCGCATGCGCATAGTGACATAGTATTTATGGTCAGGCGCCACCGGTGGTTCCCCACATCTAAGCCATATGTACTCTGTGATGGAATGCAGAACTACCGCAAAAGTCAGAAAAAGTTTAATGTCTGGTTTATGTAATACTGTGTTTTGTTCTGTTGTTGTGTCTCTGGCTGCTTGGTTGCAGGGTCCCTAGTGGGACCCTAGAGGGAAGAGAGTGGGAAAGATAGTACAAATCGTAGAGTCAAAGTAGGCAAAAGGAGGAGGAAAGAAGGCATTCTCCAGCCGATAGAAGAGGTGAGACGGGAGAAATAGGAATCACCGCATGGTCTGGGAGTCCTTAGAAGGCCAGGGAAAGGAAGGCTGCTTGCAGAACAAGGGAGGTGCAAAGGTAAGCGCCAGATTGGCATCCCACATCTGGCAAACCAGATGTCCGCTGTACCTGACCAATCCGAGGGTATACAGGTGCAAGGAAACAGATTGGCAGGTCAACAGATTCCGCGCCCTGAAGACGCCTGCATGGTTCCCATTTCCGGTTTATCAGGAAGGCGGGAGTAAGTCCGTTGGTAAGGCGATGCTGTGGCAGAGGCTTAGGTTGTAGGAGACCCCCGAGGTGGGGCGGTGTTGGCCTATGTTGCAGTTGCCTTTTATTTAATGGTTTCAGTTTCTGTAGAAAAAGAACTTTCTGTCTGTGAAGGCTACCTGTGTAAATGTTTATTTATTTTTTTTTTTTTTTTGCAACTCTACAAGTGTCCTATAACTACAACTGAATTTAACGATGAAAATTCCTGTGCTCCTGAAATTGCTCGGCAGGCTGTTAACTGATTGTGACTTTGTTATTGGTGATTGATTGACTTTGCTACTGATGACTGCAGGACTTACTGGATGTCACATTTAACCTAAACCTTTTTTTTTTTGGGATTATTATCCTTAATCTTTGATCTTCTAAAAAAAAAAAAAAAAAAAAAAAATTTTTAGTTACAGTAAATTTTGTTCAATGGTCGGTGTATGTGTTTATTTCCTAGATATGAGTTTTCCCGATCTCAGAGGCCTCTTTCAGGATATTCTTGTATATAACCTTTAATTTTCGATATTTATGTTAATTTTTAAAATTTAACGAGATTACTTGCTCTGTTTACTTTTAAACCTCGCAGTATCATTTGTTTATCTCAATATGTTGAGGTTAGTACATTATTTAATTTTTGTATAGTTGTTAAGATACTTTTTTTTAACAATTTTTGGCTAGAGGCTTTGGCTCGAACTTTGTTGGGCTCTTGGTGTCTCTCTCTTCTTCTTCTGCTGCTGCTGGCTGGTAGCCCCTGGTCCTACCTTCCCGTGGTGGCGGTGGCGGCGGCGACGCGTTTCCGACTTGCTGATTCTGGGTAGCCAAACAGCCAGTTCATTTCTGGCCATTTTTACAGAGTCCTGTATCTTAAAAGTGATATGAGGCGGAGATGAACTAACGTTCCAGGTGCGGCCCAACACAAATACATGTGCGAATGTGCAGAGTTCTTTGTAGTACTGTTTATCTGTGACGAAAAAATGTTCAGTTCTACGTGGGAGGGAGTGGAGGTTTGCCAGCATGATACCTCTGAATGGATGTTAATTTTCACAGTGGTAGAGCACACGCTCACAGTCCTTAGGAGCGCCACAAATACAGTATGGACTGTAGGTGAGGCCCAGGCTGGCAAACGTCTGGTTTAATGAGCCGTGTTCCGTGGGAAGGTAAGTGGCATAGAGACCTGGTGAAAACCAAAGGGGGCAGGAGGTCGCAGGAAGATGATGGTGACTTCGGGGATGAATTTATTTGTAACGAGCCCCTGAGGGATGGTATTCCAGTCGTCTTGCCAAAATTGAATGAGGTGCGTATCTTTTCTTGTTTCCAATTATTGGTTGGGCTCAGTGTGAAGTTGAGTATTTTTGCCGGAAGAGATTTTCTGAAACAGTAACAAAGGCCCCTGGCAATAGGTTCGAGGTGGAGTGGAGTGGCATGGCCCCAGTCAATACTTGAAGGGCAGGTGTGCTGACGGTGCAGCAAGCTCTGTGATGGCAAACAAAATGTGCCGCTGGATGGAATCAAGCTTCCTTTTGTTTCTGTCAATAATTGCCTTGTGAAACCAAATGCCAACACCGTAGCATACCCCCGGAATGAAGACAGCCTTATAGATGATCACCAAGGCGCGGCGTTTTAGATCCCAATTGTAATTCGGAAATCCTAGCAATTAAGGAGGTGTATTTTCTTATCTTTACAACCGAGTGGACAAGGTGTGGACAAAATGTAAGTTTATCGTCAAAGATCACGCCGAGAAACTTGAGATTCTTTATCAGTTTAATGGGTTGATTATCAAGGTGTACAGTTCATGATCTTCTGGGACTCAGGGTTCCTTTAATCAGAGGTTCCTTTAATTAGGCTTGCGTTTTCTCGGTGAAAGTCGCAATTTATGAAGATGCGACCATGTCTGGGTTATGGCGGATATAGATCTGGCTTCTGGCTGTACTCTGCTTTCTGCTTCAATTAGCAAGATGACATCATCGGCATATGTTAGGATGGTGGAGTGCTCTTCTTCCAGATTTAGGAGTTCATCAAGGATAACTGTCCAAAACAGAGTGGCTAAGACGGACCCTTGTGGGTAGCCCCTGGAGATGTGACGTGATATTTCTTTGTATTTAGTTCTCACAACGATTCGGCGACCTTGAAAGTAATCTTGGAGGCAGTGATAAAGATTAGAAGGAAAGCCGGCTTGCCAAAGGTGCCGCAGGACACTCGTTCACCAAATGGCGTCGAATGTCCTGCCGAAGTCAATGGAGATTGCTAACAAGTACTTCCGGTCCGAGGCAGTGGTAACTGTTGTAAGAGTGCGGAGGGCATCCTCTGGACAGGATCCCTTTGGTTGTGGGCACCACTGGACGTATGTACACTGACGTTGAGTAATCCCGTCAGTTCTGTCGAATTGATGACATCACCGAATAAGTCTTCGTTATCATGGTTGAAAAATGGTTCTGAAAAGTGAGGCCCTCATCCAATGTCAATCTGAGGTCGGTGTTCGATTTCACTTTCTTTATTTGCAGTCCGTTGTGACAGGCTGTGATGTAATTTTTAATTCTTTTTCGTAAAGGTGATTTGACCTGATTAAGATATGTTTAGCTCCAGATCTATTTACAATACATAGGTTACAAGGCTTTGATCAGGGCAGAGTTTCACTAATATGTGAGGTGAGTTTTTCAGCGTCTTTCGATGTTATATTTAATTTTGGGGCGTCCTCCTATGGTATGAAATCAGAGTACCTTTCAAGGAAAGATTCAAGGGCAGCAGCGAACAGCAGACCAGACAGTTGCTCTAGTGCACAATAAATTCTTCCGTTTCTCTTATAACATCCGCTACTTGTGTACACCCTTTTACTTAGTTCTATTGCCTGAAATAGTTTATTTCATAATTAACATTGCTTCCAAATAGAGGGAGCACTTGCTCTCCTTGGTAGTGTTAAAATACTAAAATATTCCTCGTGTGATTTACTTATATGATTGTTTGCGTATCAATATTCAGTCGTTTGGAGTTAGCATTAGTAGTGGCATATGATGCAAGAAAGCAGCCTTATACAGCAACACTCTCTCTCTCTCTCTCTCTCTCTCTCTCTCTCTCTCTCTCTCTCTCTCTCTCTCTCTCTCTCTCTCCCCCCCCCCAAAGATTGTCCAGTTCTTCCTTGAATTTATTTAAGCTATCAGCTTCCACTACGACAGATGGAAGTTTGTTTCAGCAGTCAACTGCCCGCTGGCTAAAGGCAAATTTCCGCACATCTGTTTTGCAACTGTCTTTCTTCAATTTGAATTTACGGACTCATAAGTGCGCAATCTAAGCAAGAGGAAGAATCTTGCATTAAGTATTAGCATTAAGTTTGCTTAAACCATTCAGAGCTTTATACACTTCAATCAGATCATCTCGCAGGTGCCTAGTCTCCAGATGCCGCAGTTTTTTTGTTATTTTTTATTGAAAACCCCAAACACGAGAGGTATTAGAACCTATAGTACGTAGTACCGTGCTTGGGTTGAAGGTTGAGTAGACGAAAGAAGATATTTGTTGACATTGGACTTGAACTTCTGTAGACTGTAATTTTCAGGAAATACGTATGAAGGAAGGTTCTTCCAGAAAACGGCAGTTGAATGAATAAACGAGGAAGATGAAAAGTTGGTTCTGTGAGTTTGAAGTTGGACAGTAAATGGATGTTGGCTGGTGACAGCACTTGTTCGGACTGTTTTGAAAGAGAGAGCGGGAATTATAGAAGCCAATTCAGAAGAACAGTGCTCATGGAAGTATCTATAGAAAAGGCATGCAGCACAAACAGTACGTCTATGATACAGCGAGTGGAGAGACTCTGTTAGAGAGCAGTCATTAATTAACCTAACTGCCCTCTTCTGAATGGAATCAAGAAGCCTGAGAGAGGTTTTGGGGCCACCACCCCAGATGTGGGAACAATATTCCATGGCAGGGCGGATTTGCGATTTGTACAGAGTGAGCAGCTGTTTGGAAGAAAAGTAACACCGAGAGCGAAAGAGAAAACCAAGGTTTTTTTTTATGCAGAGGAAGCAGTATTTGTAATGTGCTTGTGCCAAAAGAGATTAGAAGTTAGGGTAATCCCCAAATGAGATATATCAACTTGCCAAGAAATCGGAGTGTTACCAAAGATAAGCATAGGAGCAGAAGAATCCTTTTTGCGAGATATAAGACGAGACTGAGTTTTAGAAGGATTGAAATCAACTAAGTTTTCTTTGCCCCACTGAAGAATTACGTAGAGACCGGCATTTAAGGAATTGGTAGCGGATATTCGAGAGGCTGAAGCTGATTGAGCACGGCAAGGTTTCTCAAACTGGAAAAGTGGAATGCAATGTGCTATCATCGGCAAAACTATGGATAGGATTTCCAGTCAATGGAAGGAGGTCATTAATGTACAAGAGTGGGGGAAAGAACTGAACCTTAGCGGACACCAGCATCAGTGGAGAAGTTAGAAGACAGAGAGCCATCTACCGTCACCCTGAGTGAGCGATCAGAGAGAAAACTAGATAACCAATTACAAAAAAAAAAAAAAAAAAAACTGGCAAACCATAAGATGGAAGCTTTCCAAAAAAGATCGAAAGCCTTTGAGATGTTAAGAGCAACTGCTTGTGTTTCACCGAACTTTTCCATTGAATTTGTCCATAAATGGGTAACATAAGCCAGAATATCACCAGTGGATCGACACTGACGGAATCTATACTGGCGATCGTTGATCCGACGGGAGGTTTCTAGGTAGTTTACTAGTTGGCTGTTAATTGATTTCTCCCTTACTTTAGAAATAATTGCAATGGGACGATAATTGGATGGGAGGGATTTGTCACCCTTTTTAGGAACTAGCTCGATATTAACAAATTTTCAAGCAGAAGGAAACACACCTTTGGAATAAGAAAGTGAAAAAAGACGGCAAAGAACAGGAGTAAGTTCAGGAGTACAGGTTTTGAGAACAAGTGGAGAAATACCATCAGAACCTGGAGCTTTCTTAGCATCAAGATTCGTCAAAATCCTTCCGACATCCTTTTCATAATACCACAGGAGGCATTGGATGGAGCGTTTTGGGAATCGTGGGAGGTGTTTTACCAAGATCATTAATACATGAGTTGGAAGAAAAATGGGATGCTAGCAGGTCAGCTTTAACCTTGGCCGAAGTGACAACAGAATCATCTGGTTTTGAAAGAGGTGGGAGCAGAGATGGGCAAAGGTTGCGGCCAATAGCTTTCGCAAGAGACCAGAATGCTCGGCTACCATTAGGGCAAGAAACAAGATTTCTACTCTTAGCCTATTCAAAAGCTAGTTGTGACTGATTAATAATTGTTTTACAATTGTTGCGAGCTGTGATGTAGGCAAAAAATTAAACTGAAGAATTGGAAACAAGCCAATTACGATATGCAACATTCTTCTCTTGAACAGCCTCAGCACATTTATTGGAAAACCAAGGTTTAGATAAAGGACGAGATTTTAAAGTGGTGTGTGATAAAAGTTTCGATTCCCAGAAGAATAATTTTTCTGACACGATCCGAGGAAAGGTTGACATCAGAAGTTTTGAAACAGTAATCCGACCAAGGAAAAGAAATCTCGTAGGTCATCCCATTCTGCATCCTTGTAATGTCAAACAACACTAGGTTGAGAATAGCCATGAGATAAAGGCTCCATTGGAGAAGTGACGGTCACTAAGTTGTGATCTGAGGTGCCTAAAGGACCACGCACTTCGACCGTGTACTTAGAATGGTTGTTTATAAGAAAAAGATAAAAAAAAGTAGGCAAGCATGTTGGCTGTATAGTTAGTATTGTCCGATATTCTGGTACGTAAATGAACAATCTGTGCGAGGTCATTAATAATAGCAAAAGCCTCAGCATCTCGACCATCTGGGTCAGTGTGACTAGAAAATGGAAGGCAGCTGTAGTAGTGAACATTAAAATCACCGAGGAAAATTACATCACTGTTAGGAAAGTTGGACTGGAGAAAGTCAAGTTGCAAAGAGAGGAAGTCAAAGAGCTCTAAGTGATTAGTGGAGTTGGGAGAATGGTAGAGACAACAGATGAATTTGACAGAATGGGGTAAAGAGATTTTAAGCTAGAGAAGATCAAAGAGAGGAGATTCCAAATTACCAAGTCTCTGACAGGGAATATCGGAACGGACATATGCACAAGTACCACCTTTGAGGCCAAAGGAATCATATAGCGAATAATTTGGGCAAGTGTGATGAGCAGTAGTTGAATCAACCGATAACTGAGATTCTGTCAGAAAAAGTACATGGGGTTTCGCAGACTGCACGTGGAAATGGACATCGTTGAGATGATAATTGAGACCACGTATATTTGTGAAATGAATTAGGAAGCGTTTGAGAGATCTTTTCGCAGATAAGCTTACTCACTTAGTTTGACACTTCATGGTGTATTCAATAGTACGAAAAAGCGGGGGGGGGGGGGACATGCTCTATGAAGTAATGAAATTTTTGGATATGGCGTAGACATGGTAAGAATATGCCCAGATCCTTGACATAATATGGCCTCGACAATGCCCCCCAATACACACTACTCGGACTCCCTCCAGTCACTATCTGGCAGAGTAGAGGTAGCAAAATTATACACTAGCTGATCCCGAAGCCTTCTAAAGAGTTACCAATAGGTTCAGTCCGGTGTACTAACTAGCGGCCGGCCTGCGAACACTGTTTTAGAGCTGTGCCCTCGAAATGTAAGGAAGAATGGATCTCGCCATGATGTCTATCATAACCTCAAAAGTCATCAATCATAACTCATGATGGAAGAGATAGGGAAGGGTTGACCGGAGCTTGATGTTTGCAGAGCTTAAGCTTTTCTTGGTAAGAGCACCCCTTTGTGTCCCTAAGCAGCGTCTTTGCCAGCAGCTTTGGCTTTGTGAAAAAGAGTATTGAAAAAAAAAAAAAAAAAAAAAAAAGGCAAAAAACTACCGTCAATAATTAGTGATTAGCCTCACATTATTTCCAGTGATTTATCATTAGCTCAGGTTTTGTTTTTAAGTGAATCCAGAAAGAGCGTCTTCCGTTTCCAGAAATTACCTTCATTTTGTATCTGTGATCGGCTGCGTAAGTTCATCACAGCATGAAATATACCTATCACGACCATCGATTATGCCATGATTTACCTGCACGGCAATTTTCCTCGAGACATCGCGTGACCGCCATTCACATGGATCGATGATAGTAGAGGCTTCAGCTACTGCTCACTCTCGTGCAATCAGTACTTTCCATCTTTAGCTATTGTCAATGGAAACGGATTTATTACCGTTGAGTTGTTTAGTAACTATTTATTAGTGGGCTTTATAAAATATTGTTGATGCTACATGTTACCTTACTGTAACGTCTGTCATTTGAAACTAATAATTATGAAAGAATATTGTCATGTGATCATCTGATGTTGCGGTATTATGGGTTATTTGTGGAAAAGGAAATATGAATAGTTGCTGCTATTATTTGTTTTTCAGCCGGAGTTACTAAGGCTGTGAGGCGTGAGGTTTATTGCGTCCGTAAACAGCGTGTGCTCTACGTTTGATTTACCTGTTTTACTGGAAGAAAAAAACCAGAGTTCCGAAGGAAAAACCATGCAGCTCTCATCCGAAACTGACTAATTCGGCCACGTTGTGGAGGGAGGGGAGGGGAAGGTCCATAAAAATTCCTTCTGTCTTGATAGGATTCTAACTTAGGTTTTTCCTATAGTAGCTAACAGAAGTGATATCATTGTCAGGGACGTGTAGGATCAAGAGCAAAAACTGCATAGGGTTAGATGAACGGCATTCATAGGATCTTTTTTTTTACTTTTTTGTAATAATAATAAAACAAATAAAATTAAAATAATAGAATATTTGATATCATTACGGGAATAAGAACATTAATTGTAATCTTTAATGTTAAATTTACAAAACATCAAAATATAATAATTCGTTTAGGACATACATCAATGTATTTTAATTTAAAGACAAAGAAGATTGGGCACAATTTTAATCAACGCAAAAATACTTCTATTTCGATTATAATTGGACTGCGCTTCCCATATACGATATCTTATGTTTTATGTTAGTGCTTAAAATCGCGAGCTTTTTGTCCTTTTATTAGAGCGCTGGGCCTTGTCGCTTTTGACGATAATGAAATATATTTCCAGCATTGCATCGTTTCCCATTATACTTCAGCAAAAGATTTTGTGCTCGATTAATTCGAAGCATATGACGTACACTGTTAGAGGTATCTTCTTTCTTATTAACAAACTCTCTTTTATTTACATCTATTAAATAGAAGTGTTTATTAAGTATACAAGTGCGTATAAAATAAAATGTGGCTCAGCGTACAAAGTTGTAAACAGTTCGTTGCTCATACCGTGACTGTTTTACCACAATCAGATAATGCGCCTGCTGAAGTTTGAAATTTTCGCTTAAATTTTTCACCCATAAATTTTTTGCTTAGGATTATGATATTTCTTAGTAACTTATAAAATAGTGTTTATAAGGAAAAAAAATGGAAAAAGTTGATACTCTTGGTCTAACAAAGCGCATCATCAGTAGTTACATTACACTTAGCAGTGTAATGCAAAACTACTGTTTTCAACTGCATGTCTCAGAGAACTGGTATTCATCTGTGACATTTTATCGCGGTCTTCCTTGTTACATGGACATGACAGGCAGGAAGGAAAATTTTCATCGGACATTTAACTCAATAATATATTCATCGCGTCGGACAATGCAACTTAATTTTAATATCATAAGATATAATTATAGCGTTTTATAATGCGCCAGACCACTCGAAAGGTGTTTTGATTTGGCACCTGCAATTAAGTAAACCTGTATACGAAAGAATATGCGCCACTTCAAAGAAGCATCATTAGGAACATAACACGTTGGAGACCAGGGGACTCTAATGCTGTTATGGTTTCATATTTGCCAGTCGTGAGAGAATTACTAGAAGCTGCTTCTCATTATCTGTTATTATGATACATTTTCTTATCGGATTACGCCACGAGCAGAAAGCAGTTTGTCAACTGCAGGTAAATAAATGGAAACCAGCATTACTGTGTTATTAACACAATAAAAACATTTCTGGCACCGAACAGTCACTATCGTAAAATCGTGTTACGCACTCCAGTAGCCATGTAATCAATCAAATTTTATTTATTCTGGCGAGTTCGCATCACACGTTATGTTGCGATTATGATAATGTGCAAGTAATGTCTGTACTCGGTGCATTCAGTAGAGTTGTCTTCTTTTGTTCCTTTACCTCGGTTCAGAAATTAATGACATAATACGTGCACTTCGCAATTTTCTTTTATTCACTCACGAAGACGTTTCATTTCCTTTGTCTGCTGCTCGATGTTGTTTAAACAAAGACAGAAATGCACACATCTCAAGACAATGCGTGTAATGCGGCGAATAACTCATTTTAATGAAGGCTAAAAATAAAATTCGCTGTTACTCCTCATTTTAATGAAGGCTAAAAATAAAATTCGCTGTTACTCCTCATTTTAATGCATTGTAATTGAAGGTGGCGTATCTTCTATACGCACACGGATAACTGAAAATTCATGCTGTTGTACTTTAAAATCGTTGTATATACAGTCAGTTTTCTCATTAAACCCATAAGCGCCGTGATTGGTGGAATACAGTACTACATTTTAAGTTAATGATTTATTTTATTATTATTATTTATTTTTTTTTTTTTCCCCAAGAGCCGTCGGGAAATAGATTGTTTTCGAAGATCGAAATTCCGGATAATCCGCAAAATGAAAGAAAAAGTTTTTTGGAAACGGAAAGAAAGCAGGCTGATTTCTCCCATCCCCCCCTTTGCCCTTGGTTTGCCTTCTTCCGAATGGCACTGCGTAAATTTCGAAGCATCATCTTGTCAGTGAGAATGGTGTCTCCTTGCTGGTTCCGTGTAGTCGAATAGAGATTTATTAACGTTCAAAGTTTAGCACCTTGTTCATGTTTTTTATTTTTTTTTAATTGATGAGCTGAAGTTGTTTTGTCCAATAAAAAAAGGAAGGCGTTCTACATTAATGGATGAATATTAGTGCTCAGTCATCAAGTGCTACATTGCAGTAAGAATCTGTAATATCACGCAAGATATTCCAAATATCAGTAGAAGTTCTATCAGTATGCAGACATCCTGATGATTTCATTTCAAGCAAAAATTATAAATTCCAGCGAGAGACAGCTCCAGGTCTCAATTAAGACACATTGGACATAACTTAATGGATATCGACTATCAGCATAGAAATCTATTTGTATTAATTTTTGTAAAAAGAAAAAAAGAAAAAAAGTAATCTACATCCTGAACCTGAAATGAATTGCGGCCGACATTCTACTTACCAGCTATATCAGATTCTTAGTATCGGATAGTAAATTAAACTTTAAACAACACATCACGTATCTAAGAAGTATTTATGAAAAAACTGAATATCCTAAGAGTACTATCTGTAACAATATGGGGTGTGGAACGATACACCCTCCTCCTTCACATATATCGATCTTTAGTCAGATCTTCTAGCTTATGGTTCGCCCGTCTATAAATCTGCCAGTAAAATTGTACTCAGAACATATTTTTCTTGATAGATTGAGCAAGAGTGGACCACCTTTTACAGTAATAAACCCAACGAAAACAAACCGATTTGAATTGGCTACAAGATTTAATGGAATGCTGGAATTTACAAATGAATAATATTTTTCAAGAAACAAATAAGTGAGACCCTCCATGGTGAGATTATACGCCAGATTGACGAAAACACAAGCAGAAAATCTTATCATCAGGAAACTCCATGCTGAAAATGTAGCTGCAAACCCTCATTTACCAGATATATACTGATGGTTCAAAAACAAAAAACAGCAGTAGCCGAAGCGGAAATTTCTGCAGTTTTTTTGTGTCTATCTCTCTTCCGGTAGGCAGCAGTGCCTACTGTACAGTACAGTACAGTAGGCAATTAAGATAGCCTTAGATCAAGTGAATAACCTGTCCAACAAACAAATCATGATTTACATTGATTCCTTCAGTGCAATAATAGCATTGCAGCATATGTCTCAGCGGACCCACCTTGCCTTGAAGCTAATTAAATCTAGCACATATATTTTATTGTTAATTTCATTAAGTGATTAGCGTACAAGTTAGTACAGTTGCATCATTTCTGTTCGTAGCCTACTACTTTAGTAGTTGTTAATTGGCATCATTAAGTATATCTCATATTGTGAATACCTTCACAACGAGTTGCCATGATATTGCACTACCTCACACCATAGGAGAAGACTATTGTTACTTATTCTCAGCGGATACCATCACCTATACGGCACCATTTCGGAGCTTATTGTATATGTGTGGGATAATGACTCTGCTATCCACTTGTCCCTATTAGACTTAGAAAAGCAAAAAAGTAGCGGGAAAGTTATAGTAGGAGTGGAAGAAGAAATGAAATGGTGTAGAAAAATGAAAGGGACTAACTCCTTCAACTCACACCACTCAAAAACTCCTCGAATAAGCAAGGCTTCCCAGTGGAGAAGACTGTTGTTACCTATTCTCGGATACTCCGGGCAGCATAAAGCACCCCCATATGGCACCGTTTGAAATATGGCATGGGATAAAGATCTGTTATCCTCATACTGTCTCTATTAGACTTGGAAACAAAAAAGATGTAGGAAGGTGATAACCTTCCTACATCTTTTTTGTTTCCAAGGAAGGTGAGGAAGGTGATAACCTTCCTACATCTTTTTAGGAGAGGGAGAGGAAGAAATGCCGTCGAAGGAAGAAAGAGACAGTTAATCCTTCAACTCACACTATCCAAAAACTCCTAAATTCCTCGAATAGGCAACGCTTCCCCAGTAGAGAAGATTGTTGTTGTTACCTATTCTCGGAAACTCCGTAGCCATCAGGACCTCCCCCCTCCCAGACGGCACCGTTTTGAAAATGGTATGGGATAAAGATCTCAGCTATCCTCACACTATCCCTATGAGACTGAGCAAAGAAAGAAAGAGGTAGGAAAGTGACAGTAAGAGAGGAAGAGGGAACGATGCCATAGAAGAATGAAAGGGATACTCAGTCCTCACTCTCGCCCACAAAGTCAGAGCTCCATTCTCCGATTAGGCAGTGCGTCTAATCGGAGAATGGAGGTGTTTTCCCCACCACGGAAGACTTATTACCTTATCGGGGTCCCACAACGATAATTAAATTCTTCCCATCGGTGCCGTTTCTGCCTATTTGGCCTTCATCAGTGTGCAGGTTGGCATCCTGGTTAAACCGGACGTGCTTTCCAGTTCTCAGATATATCTGCAAAATTAAAACCCATCAAGTACTCTATATGGATCCTGCTTTGGAACCTCGTAATACTCTGTATGGTTCGAAAAAAAAAAAGCAAAAAAACCCTCGTCCTCTCACATTTGTGTACCTTCCTACCTAATATGGTTACTTACTCTCACACAGACACACTCCGTGAAGGGCCCAGTCCATGTGACCACCAAAGCGGCAGCCGCCTGAAGTTGGCTTGCCCTACCTGGATTAAGGTCATCCACCTCTTTCATTCACCTTTTACTAAAAACGGCTAACAAAGCTTAGCTACCATGCATGCGGGAGAGCGACCACCTGCCTGCAGGTGACCTGGTCCCTTTCCCTCTTAAAACTAAGTTAATCAAGTTATTACTTCCCTCTCCCCCCCTAACTCAGACTAATAATATCTACCATCTAAGCTGCACATATACAGTATTTTATTGTCTAGTAGTCGACATAGGGATGTGGGATAACACCATAGTTGTAAGAATATTTGCTTACCCAGTTGTAGTAACTCAAGTACCAAAGGCGCCTCCGTAGTCAGGTGGGCAGGAGCAGCAGTGCGTAGCACACGCTTCTTGATTAGACCGGGGTTCGAGCCCGTGACTACCAAATACGGAGGATGCGGAAAGGGTCGAGGAAATGACCACCGCATATCCCCGGAGCAATATGGCCTTAGTTGCTAGTGCTCCTAAAAAAAAAAAAAAAAAAAACCAAATAACAACATCAAATCAAACAATTACCAAAAACCATCTGATTGCAGCATGCATGATTCGGAGGGCATACAATACTGTGATACCTCCACAGCAGATCCTCCTTTTCTTTTCCTGATTTTCCAAGCTTGATGTTTCCCTTTGTTTAACAGGTATATCAGCATACTCGGCGCTCTAGAGATCGGGGCCGAAAACTAAAAATAGTACTTGTTCCCTGGTCAGACACGGTATTCCCATTGTTTTGTGTACACTAATCCAGATACACTGCATAGCTGGACAGGAGAAAAATGCGTGTTCCACTGTTTCACGCGCCTTGCAGTATAGACAAGCTACATTCATATGCCCTCGGAACTTAGCCTTATTCGTCTCCACTGGCAAATGTCCATGCATTATCCTCCAAGCCAGGTCTTTCCGTGACTCATAACCTATATGATGATGATGTAAGTTAACGAACATCTGGGTTGTATCCAGTCTCAGCCAGCCTTGCGGCAACGCCGCTGGTGGTAACCAGCTGCGGGTACTTTATATCGAACAATTTCCAATATATCTCTGAGACTTTAAGCTTGCTCCCCATTTCCAGACCCCTGCTGATAATTCATGTAGATGTTTAATTACCAAATTATAGAATCGCGTTATTATTTCAGCTGCTGGACCAGTATGTTCTATCCCCAATAGACCAGTAAATCTCCCCAAATTATATTTTACCAAGATGGCCGCTGCATGTATTCCCCATAGAGCCGCACGGATGTGCTTTAACACATAAGCCCACCTTAACCACTTCAAATGTGGTATAGCGTACTCCCCCCTCGCGCTTCCTGCAGAATAATCTCTGTGTTACTTCCTGCTGCCTGTTATTCCAGAAAAACTTAAATAGTCTTCGAGTAAGCTTTCTCTGCGCACCGTACTTGAATGATGTGATTGATACAATGTTCATCAGAATCGGTGTCAGAATTGTCCACGTAATACAAACTCTCCCCGAAAAGAATAACATTCCTAGATTCCACTCTGCAGTAGTATTCTCCCAAGAACCCAGCAGTTGCCGAGATGTAAGCCGGACGTTTCACAAAGGGTACCCCTAGAATAGTTAATGGGCCTACCGAGACTGCGTGGCCCCCTGGCAGATGTAACGGACCCTCCATTCCCATTGTTGACATTTAGTCGTGCTTTTGTTTAAACATAGACCACTAAATAAACTGAAATAGCTAAAAATTTCCAGCGCTTTTTGTAGTGAACTGTGTCTGCTAGAGTTAAGATCACATCATCGGCATGTGGTACTTATTTGCAGTCTGGATATGGGCCAGGAAGATGCACCTCTCTGATGTTTTTGGAATACAATATCTAGTTGCCTTAGTATGGGTTCTAATGCCAAAGAGAACAGCGCAGGACTCAGTGGGCACCCCCGTCTTACTCACCGTTCTGGTTTTATTTTATCTGAGCTGTAGCCATTAATCAGTAGAGTGGTGTGTGCCCCTCTGTACAAACTCATAATGGGCTCTCTACATTCTTACACTCTCTACATTGGTAGAGAGCCCATTTGAACTACGTGCAGTAAACTGCTTAAGTATTCGTGGGAAAGCTTATCAAAAGCTTTGGCTAGATCAAGAATAGCCACCACTGTACTGTATCGATTTTGCTTACAGTACCCTTGCAAATCTCTCAGAAATGACAGATTTGCCATCATGGATCTTGCAGGAATTGCGTACGTTTGATTAGGGCCTATAATGTGCTCTAAATATCTTTTCAGTTGAACGTATCAGTGTTAAGTAGCGATATTGGCATCCAATCACCCACTTATTTTACCTTGTTTTTTTTTAAGAAATACAGTTTGGGCTTCTAAAACCCTTCCGGGACTACCCCTCCCGGAAAAAAAATCAGAAAAAAATGACAGCCAAAACTGGTCCAATATCCTTCTAGTATTTTTCGTAAACTCTACTGTTAGTCTATCTGAACTTGGCACCTTGCCTCCTTTCATTTCTCTTAGTGCTGACGATAGCTCATTCAACGAGATAAGTTGGTCCTGCTCTTGTCTGCGTGCTTCCAGAAATTATGGCATTTCCCAGCTTGCTGGTAGGGCTGGTCCTCTAAATGCTGAGTGAATTTGCTTGTAGACTTGTGTGAAATGCTTAATAATGTTGCCAATCGTCTGATGTTGGTATGCGCCTTCCCATATTTGGTGAATAAGACTGCTGTCTCTATTTGATCTATTAAACTGCTTAAAAAAGAAAGCTGATGACCTGTCTACTTTTTTATAACATATGCGTATTTGGACCGCTACCTCTTCTGCCTGCCTCTCCAACAGCGATAGTATTTCCTTTTGCACTTCTCTTTCTCCCACTTCACCCTTACAATATTTTAAAAGTTTTCGCACTTCGTAAAGATTTCTTAATTCCCTCCTGCTTGCCATGTGTTTTTCCTCCTCCGTAATTCTTGAAAAGCTATCCTGATTGTCTGCTTATAAATTATCCAACTTTCCCCTGTCCAATACTTAGCAATTTTCAAATCATGTGTTAGTTTCTTAATGTCGTGCGAGTCATCTTGTAAGAGTGCCGATTTTAACCTCCAAGTACCCTTTCCTTGTTCTACCGTGATACTTAACGGCAAATCCATCAGAACTAATTTATGGTCCGTTTTAGAACGGATTCCGGAGATGTTGATGTGTTTTCTGCCACCTCCCTCAGGATATACTGTACATCCGGTCAATACGGGTCCCTACGGTTCCTCCTGGACCAGGTAGCTCTGTGACTTATAGGGTATTTCAATCTTCATACCTCTACCAGATCATACTTTGAACACAAACTGTTAAGCTCCAGAGAGTCCCCTGTAGGGTCACCAGTGCCTGTCTTGTCTAAGACTGGATCTGAAACACAATTCCATTCTCCTCCCAAAATAATCGTTCAAACCACTGACATAAAAACTTGTAAACTGTTGAAAATACGAACCCGCTCAGGAGCTGTGTTTGGCGCATACACATTGATCAGTCTTATTGTTTGTGCACCCAGTCTCCAGTCAGTGCAGATTATTCTGCCATCAATATCTCTTTGGAGATTACAGAACTTCTCTGTAATCGGTGGTAAAACTATAATGCCTGTACCTCTGGCATTCCTTGTTCCAAAGCTTGAGAAACTTAAACATTTGAATCTATTCTGAAAATTACGTACTTGGACACTACTGAAAAAATTACTTTCTTCAATAAATAAAATTTTCACTCCTAGCAGTAACATGCTCCTCGAAACATGATAATGAGGCCTTGGGAAAAACCCCGCATGTCCCAAGTACCAATAGTTATCATATTTGCGCAATTCGCCTTGCCTTGGAAGTTTCACTTATTGTTAGCGATTTTCTTATAGCGTATAAAGTCTTACCAAGTTCTTGTTCATGTCCCGAGATCCATGAAATTCGTGAATTACATAACTGCTGGACTATTTCCAGTAATGTTAGCCCCACCAAATTTCCGAAAAATATGTCCCTCCACATAAATTGAATTTTACCTACTTTACCTTCCCGAATGTAATCTAACTTTATTCTGGGTTTCCCCAGCCGCTGCCCCCACTCTGTTAACCTTTCATTTAAAGCTTCCGGTAGGACTGGAAGCTTTAAATGAATATTTAAAGCCACTACTGGAAGCTTTAAATGAATATTTAAAGCTTCCAGTAGTGGGGGCTAGTAATTTAAAGCTTAAATTAATAACTACTAAAGATATATACTTCTTTAGATGCTCAACTCCTAATAACTTCTCCCTGTCTTCCCCTAATGCCCCTTCTAATTCAGAGTCATCCGAACTTAACTCATTCATATCTTGGATGATACTTTTCCCTCTTCCCCAATTTGCCTCTTTCTTTTTCCCTCTTCCACTAAACTTCCATCAACTATATTTTCCCCCCTTTTCTGACCTCTCACTGACTTCTCTGTTTCCATTAGATCGGAAGTAATCCGTTCCGGGTTTGGAAGCCCCTTTGCCTCCCCTATTTCAGTTATTGAATTCCCTTGCTCTTCTGGAATTGTCTTTTTATTGATGCCCTGTGGTTTTAAGACGACTATACTGTTTGGCTCCCTTAACTCCCCTCCTTTCATGACATCTGCATAAGAACGTATAGAACAACTACTCCAATTTGTGCCCAGCCTCCCCGAATTTGCTGCATGTTCTCGGACATTCGTTGCTAATGTGCCCAACCTCTTTACAATTAAAATACCGCCCATTTTGGCAATGTATGCCTAAATGGTCCAGGCTACCGCATTTTAGGCACTTTTTCACTACCCCCCTCTATAATTCAAGAGTAATCTGTTCCCCATGACAGATAATGTTAGGGACTGGTTTCCTCATTTCCATATGTACTGTACTTGACCCGTATAAAGCTCCGGAAAACCCTCCCACGTATGCATATCAACTTTGGTTACTTTGCCGTATTCTAATGAATTTTTCAGATGTATATTCGGCATTTCAATAGGGTAATGCTCAATAGTAATGTATTTTCTGATACTGCCTTCCAGATGGGGATGCCCCATCTGGTTCTCAAAGGGGAACCTCTCAGCAGAATGTCTCTGGTTATGCAATCCTTTCAAACTATTTGAAATTTCCTCATCGGCATGTGAGTAAACCCCTGCAATCTTGATAGATTCACACACTTGCCTAAACCTTCAATAACCTGTATAGGTTCGTAATCAGTATCTAAACTGAACGCCGAAATTCTCTCACGAATGAACAGACTCATTATGAAAAAGAAAAGACTTACTCCCACTCCAGCAACTATGCCCGAGTCAGCCAAACTAAAAATTATAATTTATTCCCCCCCCCCTCCCTCCCCAAAATCTCCTCGGGTTACAGAAGGTAACTAAACCTCAGCACCGTTTCGGAAGTTATTAGCTCTTCATCAGTGAGTGGGTGAACAGGTATCCAGGTGTTATAATGACAATGACCCAGTTGCGAAGTATAACTCCACAATATGAGAGACACCTGATGGTGTGGAGTAAATTAGATTACAGAATAGTTATGGCTAAAGCCTCAGGTTACATAAAGAGTTAACTATCGTACAAGTTAGTGCAATTGCATCATTTCTGTTCGCAGCCAACTACTTTAGTAGTTATTAATTGGCATCATTAAGTATATCTCATATTGTGAATACCTTCACAACGAGTTGCCATGATATTGCTACCTAGAATAAGTAACGCTTCACCATAGGGGCTAGTAAGCTCCGAAACGGTGCCGTATGGGTGATGGTATCCGCTGAGAATAAGTAACAATAGTCTTCTCCTATCTATACTGACATAGTTTTATACATAAGATTTCCTATGATGATAGCACATTGCATTCTGCCTCGAGTTTGAGAACCCTTGCCCTGCACAAACCACGTTAACTCCTCGAATCTCCACTACTAATTCCTTAAATGCTGATTTACAGGTAATTCCCCGATACGGCAAAGATATCTTAGTTAAATTTCAATCCTTCTTAAACTCAGCCGTGTCTTAATCTCGCAGAAAGAATTGTTCTGCTCCTGTGCTTATCTTCCACGCCACTCAGATTTCTGGACAAGATCACATATCTCTATTAGGGATTACCCTGACTTCTAATCTCTCTTGGCCTAAGCAAATCACAAATATTGATTCCTCTGCATCTAAAAAACTGGGTTTCCTCTTTTGCCCTCAGCGTTAGTTTTCTTGTAAACAATTACTCATTCTGTACCAATCTCAAACTACCCTACTATGAACTGTGCCCATATCTTGGGCGGTGCCCCCCCCCCCCCATAACCTCTCTAAGGCTTCTGAACTCCATTCAGAAGGGGACAGTTAGGATAATTAATGACCCATCTCTTACAGTCTTTCCACTCTCTGTCTCATAGACGTTCTGTTCTATTTCTACCTTTTCTGTAGAAAAGGTAGAAATAGAAATGGGCACTATTCTTCTGAATTGGCTTCTGTAATTTTTCCTCTCTCTTCCTAACCAGTCCGAACGCATTTCACAATCAGTCAACATCCATTTACTCTCCAACTTTAAACTCACAGAACTAACTTTTCATCTTTCTGATTTCTCCCTTCAACTTCCATTTTCTGGAACAACTTCCTCTCATATTTTCTGAAAAATGGCAACGTACAGAAATTGAAATGTGATTTCAACAAGTATTTTCCTTCATCTTCTCAGCCTTCAACCCACGCATGGTACTTAGTACTATAGTCTCTAATACCTTTTGTGTTTGATGTTTTCGTAAAAAAAAAAAAAAATTAAATAAATTAGAATACATTCTTCTATACTGTAACCATCACCATAATGTCCGAAACAATTTTTAAATGGCTTTCTCAGATACAGGTACCTCTAACATTAAATAATTCTATAGACGAAAAGGCAAATCTGGCTAAATTTTTCATGTTCTTAAAGCAGATAGAATTATTTGACAGATTTTAGCTTTACCTCAATGGAAATCATGCAAATATAGTGCGAAAATACTACCATTTTGTCTTCGTGTCCTTTGTGCTATTAAACAATAAAACATCACCACCTTTACCCATCGTTTTAACATGATGATCGCACACTTAGTTAAATTAAAATTAAAAAAAGATTGGGAAAAAAACCAAGCTCAGTGAAGAATGTCAAAATGAACGCATAGTAGTAAAAGTGAATTAGTGAAATTTAAATTTGATTAGAGTGAGCTAGTAGGCAAAAATGTAAACAAACAACACCGGATTCCATGTATTTATTTTGCTATTATCCAACACAGACTGATTTTGACTTCTGTGGCCCACAGAAATCCTAGTTAATCTGCTCTCGGATAACTGAGATTCTACTGTAAAAGTAAAGGGTGGTTCACCATAGATGGAAAGATGGAAATAGATGGAAAGCACTATAGTGCTTTCCATCTATTTCTGATGGAAAGCACTATAGTGCTTTCTGTAGGCTGTACTGTATCAAGGGCTGAATAACTGATTCCTGGAATTGTATGAGTTAGTATCAAGGGCTGAATAACTGATTCCTGGAATTGTATGAGTTAGTACCACTTATTATGAAGTGTCGGATATTCGAATATTCGTATAACGAGGATCTGTTGTATTCAAGAAGCGCATGATGTACTGGATCCCATGGATATAAGAAGACGACAATGAGCTTTTTACATTAGTAAATTACAGCAGTTAGAACTTTGGCTCAGTTTTCACGAGAAATATATTTAATTATTGTGTGTTTCATTGGCTATATGCAACACAATGTAATGAGGCATTGAAAATATATTACTGAGGCTTGTTTGTGAGCACTTTTTTTATTTTTACAGCGAAGATACTTCCCCTCCCCCCCATTCTGAACGGAGATACTGGTAAATTATGGTTTGTAGAGGATTTTGCGTATTATGCTGGAAAACGAAAATGTTTATAAATTTCTGGATTATCTACCTAGCAGCAACGTTTCCTCCTAGAATGTGGGCAGAATAATCAACAACGGTGAATAACAATCAGAAAGCTTTCATTCGAAATTTAATTAATTTTTACTCTCATCATCTAGATATATTTGTGGATGAACTATATAGCAGCTTCAAATCGGTACCATAATTGTCACAGTGCCTTCAAACCTCGAAGAGAAAAATCAAACACAAATGAAAGATATAAATGCATTAAAGAATATACAGTATAAGGAAATTACAAAAGGAGGCATTTATAAAATGTCGCTCACAAAAATTACCCGTTAGTAAAAATTTTCAAAAATAAGTTATGTAATGAAATGCAGTACGTTACAGTTGTTCTACTGCGGCTACCAAAATTATAAGACCACGTGATTTATTAATGCTAATATGTATACGATGACATATTAGCATTTCATCATATTAGCAAAATTTGTAGACAAATTTTGTATACGATGAAATGCCACTAAAGGCAGATGCGTGCAGCACAGTTTAGCACTGCTTAATTCGAACAAAAGCAAATTCAATATATGAAAAACAAATTAAATCAAGGGACAGATTTTAGTTCGGTTAAAATTTCGGTTACACCTGTCTCCATTAGCAAATAAGGCGGCAGCAAAGACTTTTGTGGTAGCATTTCAAACATTTTTCTTGAAGATGGTTACTCTACAAAGTAAATCTTCAATTGTGATGAAACTGGGCTGTTTTGGAAGAAAATGCCGTTGCCAACCTATATCATAAGGGGAGAAACGAGCTAATTTACTAAGCAACGTGTTACATTTCAAGCGCTTTAGATTTTTTTCTTTCTTAAATTAAATGATTTTTTTTTTCATTTTCTATGAAAATGAAAAGAAATGATATCTCCTTACAATTAATTGTTAAAATTATAACATTATAGAACATTTAATAAAACTTTCTCTGTGTTTACGTTCTCTAAACTTAGTTTAATTACAATTGTATAATATTTATTACTCTCCTCCCGCATTACTCTTTTTTTTTTTTAAATATCTTTTCTCGTTTGTGTGGATATAATAAGGTATCTCTTCACAAGCAAATCACGTTCACGAGTCTTGCATAACAATAAACGCGAACTGTACATGGACTGTTTAAAGCTAACAACACTATTAAAATTAGATTTAATATGTGAATTTCTTTTTTTCGCACAAAAAATATTAATATTTTCCGGATTTTTATTTGCCCGATTTTAGTGAAATTTGGTTTGGCTCGACAAATATTTCTAACAAGTCCAAATACGAAATTTCATCAAAATCCTTTCACTAGGAGTCCTTCTATTACATGTTAACAGATGAACGTGGTGAAGACAGTAGGCGCTTAACATAATCGTATATATAGTCCTGCCTAAAAGTTGGAATCACAGCGCAATCGCACATCACGCCATGGCTCATTGTCAGCAGTTTTAAACAAGTTTTGGTTGTGGTCCGTCTCTGAGGGGATTTCGGCACAGTGTCCTGGGCCGCCCCGAGGGCAGGTCCTTTAGTCACAGTAGGGAAAAGTCTTATCAGTGTATTGTCACTACTTTTTTTGGGACCTGGGATAGTGCCATTGGATTATTTAATTAATTTGCACTTGTGATTTGAGGAACGGCTAGTCGTTGGTTAGCACATCTTATTTTAAAAACTGGCTGGCCGTGTTCAACCAAGGCTTTTGTTCTGTTATGAAAATATGTTCATGGTCTCTTGGTAGTGGGCCGATTTTGATAATTAATGACTTCTTTCATTGTCATAGTTTGGGCAGTCATATAGTATATGTGCCCTGTCTTCATTGGCACAACAGGAGAATAGTGGATCTTCTGATAATCCAAAGCTCCGGAGTTTAGCCTTGAAGGAACCATACTCTATTAAGAAGAAAGTCATGTATAGGCCGGGAGAGTACCATGAAGGGGAGGGGGATTGGGGCAGACTAAAGCTATCTGAGGTGGAAACTTTTTAGCCACTTCTTTTGTTGTTTAATCCAATTCAGTTTGTCACTTTTGATGGAGTTTTGTAGCGATGGCTTTTTTCTCCTTTTTGAGATCGTTTGTCAAATTTAGAGTGATTCCTATAAAGACACCCAGTTTGCGAGACGATCGTGAGTGACATGCTGGAGAATTTCAGAAGACCAGGCTGCAATATGAGTGTTAAGGTATACTTCTTACTCTTTCATCTCAACTATTTTCCAGAAAATTTAGGTAGTTTAAGTGAAGAGCAGAGAGGGGGGGGGAGAAATTTCGTGACATAAAAAATGACTGGAAAAAAGGTACCAAGGGAGAATGGAAAGTCAGCTTGACAGCCAACTACTGCTGGATGTTGAAAAGAGAAACAGCCACTGAAATTATCTGCCCAAAGAAGTCAGAAATACCCAAATTTAACCCAGTCTTGTGTATAAGAAATCTGGTTTTGCGGCCACCTATGCTAGCCTTTGATATTTCTGTTTTTACGTATATGTATAGAAAAATAACCTTTCTGCTCTCTGGGAATTGGCTGTGGTCTCTATGCAGTAGTTACTGAGTGTGCCTTTCGTGAGACCATTGGAATTAACTGGACTTGTCGCTTCATGGCCTTATTACTCACGCTCCAAAAACACTAAAATCGTCCTTTGGAATTAACTGTTGCATCTCAGGGTGAGGTAATCCAATGCATGTTGGAGGATAGTGTATTTATGTCAATAACGAATTTCGTGTTTGAATTCCATGAACTCGGAGAAGAGTGATGACGAACTTCCATTTTTAGTTTTATGTCCTTAAGTGAGCATGGGCACTCTATGGACTAGTCACTTGCGCTTAAGTTTCCCTCCTTCCTCTCAACTAAACTTTGTGCCTCGCGTTTAAGCACATTCTGATTGTTCTGTTCGTCGACACTGAACTGGTTACCAAGTATTTGCGGGAGTTTCAGGAAGTGATGGGATGAGATGCTGCATTGAACAAAGATGACTGTTCAGAGACTAATCTTTATTTAATAAACAGGCAGTGATACGTTGTTAAATTACCCGAGAACTGATGACGATAATGATAGCGCTTGACTTCCTTGCTGCTTCATTTACCTCCCTACACGGTTATTACAACAGTCAGCAGCATCGCTGGAGACAGCCAGTGTCAAACGCTGACACACTCTTTACTGTGGACGTTTGTAATAGTTCCGACTGCCGTTTCCGAATTTCGATGTTGTTCTCAGCGAAACGGGTCTGCTTTTGTACTATCTTGCATACGCAGGTTAATTTCCTGGAAATTACTTTCCCCCATTAATTTAGAAGTTCACGGTAGTGGCTGTTTAATAGTTGTGCATGGATCTTCATATTAACTTTAGAATCGACACAGGTAATCTGCTGTATGGTTTAACCACACAGATCACTTATTTTATATATATATATATATATATATATTTTTTTTTTTTTTTTTTTTGCTGTCCTCTACGCCAATGTGCTCATTAGCGTAGAGGACAGCAAGACAGTCATCATTCTTGTAATGAGGTGGATTTGGATAGTATTTAATGCGGTTACTTTGCAAAGCCTGCGAAAACTTTTTGTATCTAATTGGCAAGTTTAAAATTGTCAACTAGTTTTGTATGTAATATTTACTGTGGCTTTGCTTAATGCTACAAAAAAAAAAAAAAAAAAAAAAAAGAAAGAAATAAAGAAAAACATATATCTGCGTAATCAGCTTGTAAACATGATTTATGTACACGCGTGCGCATGTGCATCTCTATTAACAACGTTACTGTAACATTTAAAATTAAAAAACACCCGTATCTTCATTGTCTTTCCTGCTACAATTAGTAGTATTCTGTTTTCTCCGGCCCTTTTCGTCCGTTTTGGGAACTAAGTTATCACCTCTAAATAAATTACTTTAATTAAGCCTAATGGAGATTATGTTTACCAATGTGTGTAGAAGTAAATTTCTTCTGCAAATCACGCACGAGGTGACACACTTGTAATCATCTCCATCATTATTCATAGTACTGAGGAAATTAGCTAAGGAAACGAGCTACAAAAAGCACGCAAGGCACACCTACATAACGGAAAGCTTAAAATATTATCTCAGTACCAGAGAGTTATTGTTCAGTGTGCATGTCACGCCACGTTCATTTAGACATCTACATAAAAAAAAAATAGTCGCATCATTACCATCACCAGATGGCACCGCGAACGATAAAGCAGGCAGGCAGAACGCATCCAGGCTTGTAAGCGACTTCAAAATGAACATTTAACTTAATTTTAATAGTACAGTAATGCACGAAAACAGAACGGTTCATTTTAATATCACCTGCCTGACATTGAGTTTTATAATCATATAACAAGAATTTCATTTATTTCAGTTTGGATTATGGTTATTTTTTTCTTTTCAACAATCTGTTAAGGTAGTAAGGCTGAAATAATTAATTCTGTTGAGAGTTTTTCAGTTTAATTCTTTTCGCCTCGTTTTTATTTGCACTTAAGTAACAAAGTTTGGCAGTTCCTGAACAGGCTTTTGGAAGTTTCTCAAGAGTTTTCCAAGGCGCGAAATCTTCCAGGATATTCCCACATGTCGGCGAGATTCAATTCTTCCACACGTCCTTTTTTTTTTTTTTTTTTCTTTGTGTAAGCAGGAAATTTCTCCTGTGAGATATTCTTTAATTTCAAAGAACAAGCATGGGTTAGAAGACATAGAGAATGAAGATTGTAGGAAAGAGAAAGTCGACTGTCATGGCTTTTGCAGAAGTTCGTTTAGAGAAAGATGTGATCACTTTGTAGTGGAGAAAGTTTTGTGCCAAGTAAAGAAGACGAGATTGAACGAAGCTTTTGTTCTCTGCTGCAGATACTCTGGGGAAGGAAATTTTCAGAGCTGTCTCTACGTTAGAATGATAAGTTGGAATGATCAGGGGAACGTACTGTGAAAAATTCCACGACCTTTAAATGGCAGGAACTGGAAGGTGTTAACACTATTTATGCATGAAGAATGAGGTGCGAAGGGGTAGAAAATTTACTCAACAAAACAAGAACCAAAATATCAAGTCGTCTTTGTTGCCTCTAGGATATTGATTGAACATTTTTCTCGCATTCGAAACTACTACATAAACCTGCTGAATAAATAAATGAAGTGATAATGATAATAAAGAAATTATCGTACAGCCTAACGTCAACTATATATACCGCATTACTCTAATGCTGTGAAAAAAGAGTTAAGCAAAATTATTCAATCTCACAATGCTGATACTATCAATTTTAACTCAGTTATTAGATTTAAGTTTCAGGGAATACGTGAAGTAAAAATGATGATAATATTAATGATAATGCATGCGATAAAAATAATAATTAAAGCTCTAATTACTGACATTGTAAAATATCACTGAAATCATTGTGCTGCTACTGCTTAGCTGACTAGTAGTGGTATTTAGATTTAATCATAAAATCAGCACGACAATATTTTTTTCCCTGTTAGTACGTGAGTACATCCCTTGCTCAAAGCGTGTTTTTGCTATTTATTCTTTATACATTTGTGCAGTACTCTGAGTTCGTTTCTCACTATAAAATTTAACATTTTAATATTGTTTAACTGGATCTTGCAATTTAGCAAACAGCAAATTATCAAGTTATCAAACAGCAAATTATTATATTTTGCATAACGCTCTTCTTCTGGAAAGCAATGTGTAGGCATAATTGTTAGCAGTGCTTAAGAGACGGTTTTAAATCCTGCAGTCGTTATCGAATGCCTCTACAGCAACATCGCTTAGTATGAAAGCAAGAGGGGGAAAAAAAAAAAAAGTAAAGAAAGCATGATGAAAATAAGGGCTTTAGGTCTACCTGTATCCGTCTCATCAGTCCTCGCATCTTATCGCATCCTGTCGGTCTCTCTCTTCATATCATCGCAGCCGGAGGTTATGACAGCAGATAACGTACCGTTCCTTTCCAGATAGACTCTATGTCCGTTTCACGCGCTCGCTAAAAGCCTATCGCTGACGTTACCGCTTGATCACACCTGTCGTTAGACAGCAGTAAATGACATTTCCAGTCGAATGACTTATAGACAGACATGGACTGCGTTTATATTCCACATCTCCCACTTTGATGCAATGTGCCAAGTCACTAAAGGGACTGATGGGTTTATAGTGTAAAATCTAACTTGCAAACCATCTTTGACTTTGTTCTCTCTCTTTCTCTGTCTCCCTCTCTGCCAACTTTATATCACTCTAATGAATACTTTTGTCCAACATCCACAAGTTACCTAACTCCATCATGCCCAGAAGCAGCACATGTCAATTCAAAAAAAATTAAAAGAAAAATAAATTTTCTGTTTATACTTCGGCGCAACCACTCGGTCAGAGGAGTTCACAAAATGAAAGAATACAAGAAACAGCACCGTCCGTATTTAGCAGTCATGGGTTTGAACCCCGGTCACTCAAAACACGTGTACTTATGTACCCTACGGCGGTGTACACATGCCACATACTTGCTTGGCAAGGCCGTAGGTGTACGCAGAACGAATGAAGAAGATATTGGTTTAAAAGTATTAACTTCGTTATAATTTAAATTTTATATAGTTAATTTTTATACTCGATAATGCTTTTTATTATATCCCACATGATTGGTAATATCAAAAACAAGAATAGATATAAAGGTTTGTATGAGATGAAAGTTATAGACAGACGTGATTAGAGTTGCTAAATTTGGAATCGCAGCGTATGACAAACCGTTTTCGTTAATTTTTATTGAAATTAGCTATGACAATGTAAGGTTTAATATTAAAAAAAAAAAAAAAAAACATACAAAGTATGTTTTAATATTTTCTTAAGCATTGAAAAATTACAGCAAAAAATATTGAAATTGATTACTATTAACAATTACTGTATACAGATTTTTTATGAAAATATCCGCTGTGAGATTTTATCACTGCCTTACACAAACATGGCATTCCGATGATTAGTTATAAAATTATTCGTCGGAATGCCGATTAATTATAAAATTTCATGGCGTTCACCAGTTCTATAGTTTTCATATATATATATATATATACACAAACATATGCATAAACAGAAGCAGCACGTGTCAATTCATATATATACAGTATATATATCGAGGTCCACAAACTGTTTTGATTTTTGAAGGGGTCCGTAGATCTCAGTAGTTTGGGAACCGCTGGTCTAGATCAGTGTTTCTCAACCTTTTTTAATTATCGCCCTCCATGAAATTTTAAACAAGAAAATACTTTTACTCACTCTTTTTATTCAAGCCTGATGCTTCTTAGCTAAAAGTTCAATGTTCGATATGATATTAGTAAGTTTACTTCTGTCTCCTCTTGAATATACATCAATTCTGTTTCTTTCCTTTGTTGATATTTTTTATTTACTGAACTAAAACCACTTACAACCATATAAGATGTTGGAAAATAAAGAAGTACTTTCGCTATTTCAGACCACATTGTTGGATAAAGAAGTTTAGTTGTTTTTTTATCCCCACAACTCAGCCATTTCACCTTTTTCAGATTTATATTTGCATTCTTCGTTACATTTCAATTCAATGAGTTCTTGAATTTCTTCACTAGCAGACCCGGAATCGAATGCAATTGGATCTAAAATTCATGGCTTCACTTCAAAAGAAAATAAATCTGAAAATTTATTTTTCATTTCACCTTTTAAAGAACACAAATGATCTGAAAATGATCTGAATTTCTCACCGACAATGATCTTAAAATCCATTGTCGGTGAGAGATTCATTGATTTCAGCTAACTCTTGCATACCATGAAATTGTTTTCTCATTAAATTGCTTTCAAATATTTCCAATTTTTCAGTGAAGGCTTTTAATATGCGTTTGCAGCATTGCCGTAATTAATTTCCCTTGAAGTAATACTTCATTAAGTTTTCGAAAATTTCAAGCCATATAGTATATGTTGTTTTTGTGTTTAGCTTTTGCTATCTCCTTTGCTAAATCTATGTCTCCTTCGCTTTCTAAAAAACTAATTACCGTATCAAAAAGGTTTATAAATCTTGTTAGACAGTTTCCTTTAGAAAGCCACAAGTTTTCTTTAGAAAAGAAGCCTCACGTACTGTTCTTCATTATCAACACAAAATTTTCTCAAAAGGCGATCATATCTGCTACGTGACTTTATTTTATTGATGGTTTTAATAACTATACTGAGAAATGATTAAAGAACTGGACTAATATTTTTTTGCAACCAGATGATGTGGGTGCACAATGCAGTGTATTGCAAGAACTTCCGGACATACTTCCTTTAGGTGGTCGATAAAACCTTTGTCTTCCTACCATGGAGATAGCATCATCAGTGGCACAGGCTACAAAATTTTCCAATGGTACTTTGTTTTTCATCAAACCATGTTTTTACAGCAGCAAAAATGGATGCTCCAGTATAGTCAGTTTTTATAGATTTTACAACAATATCTCTTATTGCAATTTACAATCATCATCAAAATAACGAATGTATGCCATTAGAAGGGCCTTATTGTCAGTAACTGTGGATTCATCAATCTGAATAGAAAATTTTCTCATCTTTAGTTTGTCAATTAGCTGCTCTTCAATGTTAACTGACCTCTCATCGATTCGTCTTCGAATTGAATCTTTTCTCAATGGCAATGCTTTTAAAATACTGGAAGGATTTTGATGCATCACTGTTGATATTACAGGCTCTAATGCGGGTCGTATAACAGTCTCAGCAACTGTGAACAGTCGCAGTGAGACTGTTCACGGCACGGTTTATATTATCTAATCCAAAGGTTTTTGAACCTACATGCTCAAAAACGTTTTTGAGCATGTAGGTTCAATTTTATATTATTATGTGGTGTCGGATCAGTATGGTATCTATTTCCAGAGTCCAACAAGCAGGAGGTTACACGATTCAAATAATGAACTTATGAGTTCCCTCCTCCCCCAAGTATTCCAAAAAGGTTTTCCCTCCTAGTATTGATATTTTTGTGCCTTATTTACAAGTGTATCCAGGTATTTCCCATAATAAATCACAGTAGGCGATTTTGTTCAATGTAGCTCATGCAACTTGTACACCAATATGATTTCAAATTAATTAACCGAGGTAATTCCCAAATTCAGTTCTCTTTTGAAAAACTGACACTGAGAAGATCTGTAAGGCGGTAAAATTTTGTTCATTTTCTAGAAGGGTATGAACATTATCCACCGATAGTTTAGGGACTCTATTTACAAGACGTTTCTGTTCGGAGTACAGTGGACACATTAATAGGACATGTTCCCAGTCCTCGTTCTGACCACAAGTGCAGAACGGATCTGGCTCCAGCCCCATCTCATGGAGCTGAGAGACCCGTGACCCGATAGTAAATATGCTGTAGTCATAGATGGTGTGAACCATGAACAGATTCCTGGAGAAGTCACAAAAGTCACTTGTTGAATGAACTTTTTTGGTTTCCAGTCCAAACAAATAGCTGTTATCTCAGTCCAGATTCTTTTCTTTTCTGCTTTAATGTCATTTGCTGGGTCTGATTTATGCCCAAAAACGTTGTAGATATCCCTTTTTTTAACTTTTAGATTTTGCATCTGAATAAAATATATAAATCTATGGGCATTTCACCACCAAGAATTTGGAGTGCATTATTTGAAACCGTACGAGAGACGCAGCGAACAGTTAGAAGAACAGATCTTTGAATCGATGTTAACTTCCTCTTCACAGCAACCATAACAACATTCTGATGCCAAACGCTTGCAGCATACAATACAATAGATAAGAATATCGTCTTGTAATAGAGTCTCAATGTTTTCTTATTCAGACCCCACTCTTTCTTAGAAATTCTTGTTACAGCAGCTCTAAAATTTTGGATTTTATGTACCAAATTAGTTACATGTGGCAAAAAGGTCAGTTTGTCATCCTATAATAATCCGAGATATTTGGTCTGTGAGACGTACGGTAGTTGTGAATGATTCAGAAGAATCTTGGGGGGGGGGGGGGTCTCGCATAATTGAAGTGATTTTAAAAATTCATGAAGTTGGATTTGCTTGTAGAGATTGTAAGCTTGTTCATACTCGCCCATGCTGCAAGATCGTTAAGTAATGGTTGCATTTTCTCTTCTAGTATTTTTCGAGAACGGCCTTCAATAACAGTCACAAGATCGTCTGCATAGGCAATCTTTAATACCATTGGATGTTGTCGTATTAGCCCACTGGTCCAACACAGCATTCCAGAGGAGCGGTACCAAAACCGACCCCTGGGGACATCCTCGGGAGACCTCGGCGTTGTAAGGAAGATGTTTGACGCAAACTCTTTTAGAAACCTTTCATCAAAGTAGGATAAGATCGCCATATATGTAAAGTGTGTGTGTGTGTGTGTGTGTGTGTGTGTGTGTGTGTGTGTGTGTGTGTGTGTGTGTGTGTGTGTGTGTGTGTGTGGGGTCAAACGGCACCAGGGGTTTCCCCCATCTCCGCCATATATGTACTGATCGCAGTCAGAAGAGCTTAATGACCTGAGGACGCTCTCCCAACAAACTTAGTCGAAAGCGCCCTCAAAGTCAGTGAATACCGTTAGAACGTATTTTGCAGGTGTATTCTGAATGTAATTTTTCGGGGAAGAAATAGCGTCCTCAGTCTACCTGCCTTTTTGAAACCCAAATTGAGAGTGGGAATTTAGATGTTTGTTCTCCAGCATGCCCTCAACATTGGAGACAGCATTCGCCCAAAAAGCTTCCTCAAATTCGGTAGCAACGAAATAGGATGGTTGAGCACGAGAGTTTGATCGTAATTTCCCTGGCTTTTGAAGAATCTTTAAATAAATAAATAAATAAATAAAATTTCTGTTTATACTCCGGGACGACCACTTTATACTCCAGGACGGTCAGAGGAGTTCACAAGATAGACAGATTACAAGAAACAGCACCGTATTCAGCAGTCACGGGGTTGAACCCCGGTCACTCAAGGCACCTGTACTTATTAAGAGGGCAATCTTCCATTAAAGAGGAAAAACTGCCTCCAAAAGGCATTTATTCATCATGTTCAGTAACACCTGGGAATAAAGATCAGAGAACTTAACAATAATGGTGTTTTCGACTAAATCCAGTTCTGGACATTTTTTACTGTTCAGCTTCGCCACGGCTGTACATAATTAGGATACATTTTCCTCACGAATCCTAGCTTGTTCCGTAGAGTCGAGCTCTGGTATATATCTCTTGGAAACAGGTTTCAATAATTGATTCGACGTAGAGGTCCAGTCCTGGGATTCCTGTCCTTGATGAAATGTATAACACAGTTATATATTTCATCACAAATCATTTCACTCCTGGTAATTCTGTAAACGAGTCCCAACGGCTCGGAATTACCTACGACTTTTCCTGCACAAAGTCTTGTCAGCATGATCTTGTGATATCTGATATGGCCTTGTGATAAGATTTTCTAAGAGACCTAAAGTTGTCTTTATATATCTGAACATCATTTTCAGATGTCTATGCCGTTGAAAGTCTCTTCTTGCATGCAATACTGGTGATCTAAGATTAGTTAAGTCAGTGGTCCACAAAGGAACTGAGGGTTTACTTGATTTTGTTTCCTTTTTTCCGCATGCTCCATTGCCAAATAAAGATTTGTTTGCGTGAAGTTAACATACTCCAAGGCCGTCATAGAGTTAAGACTTTCTATGGTCTGTGGTGTGAACTGTTTCGATAAATATTCTTTGAAAGTAGAAACATTTTTTTTTTTCATTCATTTATTTACACACACAATTATGTACATTTTCAAGATTTATACATTAATTTATAAACAAGATTTATATACAATTTAAAATATACAGTCTCATGTGGGAACATCTGTATGTGTGTGTGTATTTACGTTGTTTCCGGGTGGCTCCTAGGCTAAAAGCCCATCTTCACCATGTCCTTTGTTTTGGTACAGGAACTCTGTATAGCGGGCCTGGAAAAGTGTAAATGTTTGGGTGTGAGATGTTAGTGTGTGTTCTGGTTTGTGTCAGGCCACTTTTCCACCAGGGAGCAGCCAACAGCTGGGCAGCTGCTGCCTGGTGGAAAAGTGGCCTGACACAAACCAGGCCTGGGTCTATTATCACCTGTGATGTGCGAAAAGCACTAAATCCCGCACCCACTGGAGGTAGTGCATCACCAGTGGGTGCCCCAAATCCTGCTCCCAGGTAGCCCACACCTGGGAGCCAGCAAAAAAAAAAAAAAAAATAAATAAATATATATATATATATATATATATATATAATACATTAATAATAATAAAATAATAATAATAAATAAATAAAAATAAAATAAAATAAAATTAGTATAAAAATAATAAATAAATAAAGTAATAGTAAAATCCTTACTGAAAAAAAAAAAAAAAGAGAGAGAGAGAGAAAGAAGTTGAGGAGATCACTTAATTACATCCTCTGAGAGCCAAGGATCTTAGTTGAAGACGCTTCTTGAAAACATTTGTAGCAAAATCTTGAAGGGCTTTCAAGTTACTGGCGCACTCAACAAGAATACTGACGTTTTCTTTGATAACTCTGGAACAAGCCCAACTGTCTAAATTGTTCATATTCCGGGCAAAATAAGAGAACATGTATTCATTATCCCACGCCGGTCCGGTTTAGTTCTTGGGCTCTGAGTTCTGCAATCTTAGCTCGCCTAAGCGCAAATGTTTCCTGCGCGTAGGTGGTTAATGCCTTATGGGTATCTTCCTCGAGTAGCAGAGTGAATTCTTGATTGCGAGGGTTTCTTTGTATTGTGGTGAGGAACTTAAGCCTAATGTTGTCGTAGCTGGGGCACTCATACATGAGGTGCCCCCAGGACTCCTCTTCGCCGCAGTGGCAACGTGGATCATTCTCGATTCCCATGGCGGTCAGTTTTTGTTGGAAGGATCCATGGCCGGTGATGATAAAGGTCACATGGAGGCCAGGCTAAAACCAGGGTGGAGGTTCTGGGTGAGTTAAACTTATAGATGGAAGAAATCGTTTTGTGATGGCCCCTTTTGGTATAGTGTCCCAGTCATGTTGCCATATCTCTTGTAGATGTTGGATTATCCGTTGTCTTTCCTGCCTGGTGCCGTTTGTGGTGTCAAGTTGAAAATTAAGCAGTTGGGTTGGAACTTCCTTAAATGATAAAAAAGCCCTCTTTTAACCACTTCTAAGTATAGTGGCTGACATCCAGTTAATACCTGCAGAGCAGGGGTGCTGAGGGTGCGGCACGCCCTGCAAATTAATAGGAGCATGAACCTCTGGATTGAATCCAGCTTACGTTTATTTCTTGCTAGGAAAGCTTTTCGGTACCAGATGGAGGCACCATAACACAAAATTGCACGTATACCGCTTGGTATATGAGAGTAAGAGCTTTGTGCTTCAGCCCCCAGTCTGCCCTGCTGACCCGCCTTATCATAGCACTGTACCTTTGAATTTGTTGGCTAGATACTTTAGGCGGTGGTGGAAGGTAAACCCCGAGTCTAAGAAGATACCTAGGAGCTTGACTTCAGTGTGCAGCCGTATGGGTGTAAAGTTTAATTTTATTGTAGATGGTCTTGTGATTTGTAGCCTGCCTTTAAGGAGTATGGATTTTGTTTTTCTCTCCTGAAATGGTAAGGTTATGCAGGGCTGCCCAGTTCTGGAGTTTTATCAGTGCTCCATTTGCCATTTTCTCCAGGGTCGCCCTGGTGTTAGCACATACCAAAAGGACAAGATTATGGTCGAAAAAATGGACTGAAACAGTTCCTCATCCCATCCATGCTTCATATATTGCCTAATGAAACAAAGAATAAATAAATAAATAAACCACGCCGCCACCAGGTCGAAGCTGTCGGAAAGGCTCAAACTCCAAGAATTGCGGAGACATTACCTCTGAAAGCACTCAGGCGTTTAATACAAAGGTGGTTGAATTAAATCACCCCCACTACCTTTCCTTTTATCAAAATTTCTCATTCGCTCCTAATATAATATACAGTACTATAATATATAATATACTATAATATAGAATGTTAAAAATCAGTTGCTCAGGGGAAAAGAAAATCCAATGAGAGAAATTAAATATTAAGGAATAACATGTCGTCGGATAGGGCTGAACTTCTGAGGGCTACAAACCATTGTAATACCCATGATTTTTTTCGCCCCACAAAAACCAATTTTCGCTCCCGTTGAGAATCCCTGGTCTAGATGATCCCAGAAAAGCTCTGTTGGGTTTAAGTCAGGCGATTGGGTTGGCCGCACCATAATTTGCAATATCCCCTCTGTTGTTTGGTTGCTAAAAGGCCCTGCACAGCTTAGAGCTGTGCTTCGGGTCATTGTCTTGTAATATAAAAATTCTTCCACAAAGTCGAAGTCCAAAGATATTGCATTATGTTCAAGAATGTTTTTATAGCCTTCTTTTCTTAAAATTCCTTCAATTCTGACGATGTCACCCACTCCAGAAAATCAGAAGCAAACACCATATCATGATAGAACCACCATCATGACTGGCTGTAAACAAATGTGGCACCAATTTTTCTTCAGTTGATCGTCTCACATAAACTCTACACTTGGATCCAGAAATTTCAAATTTGGTTTCATCAACCCATAGTGTTTTTCCACTCTTTAATTAATTGCCCAATGTTGATGGCTCTTTCTTACCCCAAGCCAACCGTTTATTTTGATTTTCCCGTTTTAATACGGATTTTGGCGATTAATTTTATAATAGTGTCTGGTCGTGTAGACAGTCCTGCTTGTATAAGACGAGGTTTTACAATGAATGTAGTTTCTCTGTTCCTATTGAACTCAGCTCGGATTTCAGGTGCAGATATTCGTCGATTGCGTTTAGAAAGCCGGTGTTATGGTCTTATCTTATGCTTCCGTTGTTACGCGAACACCAGACACACTTTTTGAATGACGGTTTTTTCGGTTTTATAAGTTACAACTCTCACTCCTCAGTTTATATTAATGCAAAACTCTCTGGAATCATCCACAACCTTCTATAATATTAAAACAATACTCCCACTTTCTAGAATATTTTAGACTCTTCTACCACATCCGTAGTCTTTACACCTTTCTGGAATATTATTGAATATTCTTGAAATTTCTTAAATATTATTTAAGTTTTTTGATTTTTATACATAATAGAAAATATTTTATTAAAACTTGGCAAACAAGTAGCTCCTATTTTAATAAAAAGTTTGAAAATTTATTAAAATGAAACATGATTCCAAACCTTTAGCCGGGAGTATATTTCAGAACCGGTGCCTAAGAGCTGTTTATTCACTGCAAGTAGGCCGTTATGATTAATTCTTAACTTATCGTGTAAAATGACAAACCATACATCCCTGTTTGGGATGTGTGGTTGAAAACAAACTGATAATTATACTTTTCGGCTAGTAAATTTTTAAGTGGGATAGAAAAGACAACAGAGGAATAATTATTTGTTTCCCATAGCTGAGGGGTAGTTTATAATTAAAAGGAAGGGACACAGAAAATGACCTTGGTGAGGCCATTTTCTGTGTCCTTTTCCCATTCTTACGAAACGTAGTTTAGCATCCCAAATCCTGAAGAACATACGTAAGATTGGGAAGGCCTCCAGCAGTAAAGCCTAGAACTATGTAAGAGGGATCCACAAAGATGACAAATGATCTAGATAATTACTAGAGTAATGGAATGCTAGAAATTCTCAAAATGTCGCCACAGTAATTAAAAAGAAAGTCTCGTGACTACCTGGTGATGCAGTTATTGTCCTTCAGTGTGAATCTGTAATTTTAATGAGAGGAATAAGAAAAGGAACAAAAAAGAAACAAATTAGAGCAGAGATGACAAAAATAAAAAGAAAGAAAGAAGGAATTGGCGAAAGTTAGAGATAAGACGGTAGTAAGAGAGAGAGAGAGAGAGAGAGAGAGAGAGAGAGAGAGAGAGAGAGTATAAAAAAGGAAATCAAATCAGTTCCAAAAAAATTAGAAAAATTGAGGTGTGTTCTCTGTGTATGAAAAATCTATTTCTTGACAATCTTTATCTCTACAGCACGATTGACTGACAATTTGGGCAAATTTTGTCAATGATGCATGTGTGCTCATGTTGATTATTATTATTATTATATATATATTTTTAATGCTGGGAAATTGGTATTCCTTCTTACTCTGAATGTCCATTCAATAATAATAATGCGATTTATTCAATATCAACTTAAAAGTGTGCAAAGGAGTATGCTAGTACTTATTACTGTTATGTGTACTTATTATGTGCGTTTATTATTACTTATTTTGTGTATATTAAATTATGTACTTAATTACATAATTTAATATACTTTACATTAATTACCAAATCCAATCCCACTAAAAAAAAAAAGTGAGAGAGTAGAAGGAATACAACAAAATGATAAAATTCCAGCCATAATGGAGGAAATAACATAATTTCTTACTGTACATCATTATAGATAATCAACCTCAGTTAAGTTTTTAATGCAGTAATAGAAATATTCTTTGTAACGTTAAATTAAATTTAGCTTTAGATACTGTAATGTTGACTAAACGGTTTAGTCCATACTCATTTAAAATAAAGGATACTTCAGTTGTTGTTTGGTTTTTAGGAACATTAGCAACTAAGGCCATATTGCGCCGGGGATATGCGGTGGTCATTCCCTGACCTTTCCGCATCCTCCGTATTTGGTGGTGACGGGCTCGAACCCCGGTCTAATCAAGAAGCGTGTGCTACGCATGTGCACTGATGCTCCTGCCCACCTGGCTACGGAGGTGCCAAGGATACTTCAGTAGCGGAGATTCGAGATCTCTAAATATACAAGGAGATAAAATAGCTTATTTATAGCTTCAGAAACTTATAAATTATTTTAATAAATTGTATTTATTTATGTTTTATTTTATTTTTCTGTTCAGGATAAAGAATTTTATAATTATAAAGATATTTATATAATTATAAAGCTTGTTTTCTCCTGTCTAAATTATCCCATATCTGTTTCCCAAAGATAACGATTAGAATTCTGTCTGAGTAATTTATATTAAAGTTTTAATTCAATATGATTTCTCTTTGTTCATATATTGTATTTAGGGCATAATCAGTATAAAATCAACGAGAGCAACATGAACAACGGTTTCTTTAATAAGTTAAAATTTACCTTCGACGTGATGCATTTTTTTAGGCCTCTGGCTACGGAAATTTACTGATACGTATTTGGATAGTCCACCTTGGCATCATTTTAATACACAGTAAAACTGCGCTTTAAAATGGTGCTTCCTTGTACATGCCTCATCCACGAGGGAGAACAGACCTTCCCCATTCCTTAATTAGAACTCTCATTTGATTTCTAGTTGTTAGACTTTACATTCCATACCTTCTAAGCTTAGTCATCTAGTCATCTGGTCGCCCTTCTCAGAATCCTCTCGAGATACTTTTTTTTTTTATTATCATTTTATTTTTATTATTTTTTAAAATTTATTTTTAGGTGTGTTCTCCAGACCTGAATACAATATTCCAAATTCTGTTTAACCATGGCCTTATAAATAGGGATAATGACGTCTTTTTTCCTACTAATAAAGGTGCCATAAACCCTGGGTAGGTTACCAAATGCCTTCTAAGTCGCCTGTTTATACTGCATTGAAATTTTCATGTCAGATTGAATCTTAACACCCAAGTCTCTTTCAACGAAAAAGACACTTAACTGTAACGATTTTGAATCTCTTTACATGACTGCTGGATTTCTGTTCCCCAAATGCATAACCTTACATTTAGAAGCAATAAACTGCGTTGCTATTTTTCCAATCATGTATGCACCGATCAAAATCTTTTGATACTCATGACCAGGCTCTAATTGGTAGCACTCATCCCACCTACAAGCATCAGAAAACTTTTATAGCTTTCCTTGTATACCGGCATCAGTATAATTTATGAAATTTAGAAATAGGAGACGACTTAACACCTACCCCTGAAGAAACCCTCTTGTTGCACTTGGACACCCTGTAGACTGACATTTTATAATCTTCTGTCTCCTATCTTTTAGCTAGCCTGCGATCAAGCCTAGGATCTTACCAGTACAGTAATTCTAACTTCTTCCGGTTCATATAACATCCTTTCATGAGAAATGGTATCGAAATCTTTACTAAAGTCTAGGTGTTTAATGTTAAAATTGTTGTCTGCATCCAGCTTTATGACTACATTATAGTAATTTATCAAACTAGTCAGTCATGACCGCCACTTAACGAGCTGGGATCTATTGAAGATTCCATTCGGGATGATCTCGAACTGCATCCTTAACAGTTCGAGTGTGCTTTCAACTGTTAATATCATTGAGGTGTATCTCTTCAACTAATCTGCCATTTCTGTTGAGATTTCTGCAGTTTCCATTGTAACCATTTAAGGGAGCTATTTGATTTATCTCTCTCTCTCTCTCTCTCTCTCTCTCTCTCTCTCTCTCTCTGTATTTACGTATGAAAAGAATATCCTGTTCCCGTTCTTAACTCGCCTTCTTCGTGGTTTCTCGTGATTAGTTTTCGTCCATACAATGTTTTTTTTTTAGATACAGTATTCTTTTATAATGCTCACGTAAATCGGAATCACATGACTGTTACTTTCCCATGCTTGTACGTTTTGCTCACTTAAGATTAAGCAGGTAAACGCTTAACCTCATTTGTCATCCGTTTACGCATCTTACATTTACAGACTTGACTACTGCTACAATACGTTTGCAAATTTGAGAATAAATTCCTTGATTATTTCCCGTAACATATTTGTATCCGAAACCATACGCTAGTGTGTCCATTTAATCGAGCCGAAGAAATATCTCATTCCATTATAGTTCCCCTCGTCAGAAATTGAAGCCTTCCCCTTGATGTTTAACGACATAGTTAGATAAAACTTATTTTGTAGCATTGCTATCACTTCCTGCTATTGGTTCCGCGTAATTAAGCTTTTGTTGCAGTTAAGACTCCTTGGTGAGAACAGATCTTTTGGGTATTGGAACGCCTTGTACTCTGTAAGACTTGTACGTGTGGGACACGCTGGAATAGTAGCAATCATCCAGTTTGTTCAAAAAACTGCTACCAAATTATGTATTTCCAGTCCACGTATTTTAAAATTTGTGAATTTTAGAATACGAGAGATTGAAGAGTATGGGAGAGATTGAATTCACCCCTAATGAGACATTCGTACTGACTTGCTCGTTCTTCTCTACCTAAAGAAATTTTTATTCCTCAGGGTTATTTTCCCTGCAACATTCCGTAATATCATCTTTCCTTTACCCTACGTCATTTCACAGCCCACTGATTTAAGCTCCGCGCACTTTGATCAGACTCAGGGAATATATTTGCGATCTTGATGTTTCTGATGAGGAGAATGACTCCCCCACCTCTCTATTCCTCTCTTAACCCTGCAAATACGGCGCCCACCCCAAATTAAAATAGAAGGTGTGACCATTAAACTTGCCAACCAAATGAAATATCTAGGAGTAATCCTAGACAAAAACTTATCCTTCCAACCTCACCTACAATATATAAGGACGAAGATAAGACGCTACTCGGCAATGGTGGCGAGGATTACGAGAAAAGACTGGGGATTAAAAAAAAACAGCACTAATGTTGTATTATAAGGCAACCTTCATCCCTGCGATAACGTATGCTGCTGCAGTGTGGTACAGCAAAACAACGCTTGCAGTCAATAGGAGAACTCTGGATATGATACAAAGGACCATTTTATTAACAACCACACGAGCATGCAGAACAGTAAGCACACCGGCGTTGCAGGTGCTTGCTGGAGCGCTCCCCCTCGATTTGGAGACTGTAAAAGCTGGCTTGCTCTTCCTGCACGCCAGGGGAGTTGCTGATACCTTCCAGGATTTCATAATTGACCCAGCGAGTAGTACTAAAACAGAAAAAGTCCGATTGCAGGCCTACCTACTTCGGGAGTGGCAACAAAGATGGACTGATACAACAAAAGGAGAAATTACAAGAAAATTCCTCCCCGACCTCAGCAAAATATACCCCAAGCAACCGGCCTGGTACTTTCCGGGGAAGCACTTGACTTCGCTCCTTACTGGTCATGGCCCCTTTAAGGAGAAGCTGCTCGGGTTCGGCCTTGTTGAGGACCCCAACTGCACGTGTAGGGAGGTCGAGAACTGGAATCACTTGGTCTACGACTGCCCAGAATATGAATATCTCAGAGGCATCCTGATCACAAAGATACACTACCTTCCGAAAGGACTGGAATCCCACTTCATTGACACAGAAGAGGAATACAGAGCACTTTCTCAATATGCGCAGGACCTCTTCGAGAGGAGAAAACTGCTAATTACCATAAATCGTGTCTGACGAAAGACCACCACAAGTTAAACTGTACAAGACCATAAAATACTATCCAATGGAGTTACTACAGAGAAAAACCCTGAGACAAGAAAGTAAAAAACACAAGGACGGGGCTTACCCCTTGAGCGACTGGACTGAAATCGACTCGACATTGAAGAAAAGAGACTTAACGCAGCACAGCTGCCAAACGCCATTTGGCGACTTGAAGAGGGCGCCCTAGCCTCCTTCATCTTTAATATCCCTATCCCCGGTGGGGGGGAGACGGTCTTACTGTCTCCTCCCCTCCTTGCCATTCCCACTTTCCCTTTTGATGGGGCATGGGCATGACCCGCTGTGACTTTGGGTTGCCTCCTCTCTCGACTCCATACTTCTGTCTTTTCTCCCCCCAGGCTTCAGTCTCCCCACCCACTAAACCCACACATACGCAAGCGAATGCCCTACACTTCGGAATTGATTTAATCATCTCCAAATTACGTTTTTCGCCCACATTCGGCCTTTCAAAATTTAGCGTTATTCCTCATCGAATTTACCAAATATACATATATATTATTATTTATTTTTTTTTTTTAAGGTCCTAGCCGCCGAAATCTCAGGAAATTAAGCGGCAGGACCTGCCAGAGTAAATCTTAGTCTACTGGTGTTTCCTGGTCTGCCTCCACGGGGCGAAAGTGGGGCAACGTTGGGCCTCAGTAGGGGTCCAGCGGCTAAACGACCAGATGAACAACAGTACATGACACTACACATATACAATATCCACACACTTTTTAATCTCTGGTATTTCCCAGCGAACTGGTTCACCCACAATGAAAGCAACGCGGAGATGGGGGAAACCCCTGGTGCCGTTTGACCCTAAACACACTTTACATTTATCTTTTCTGAATATGCAGTATTAACTGAGGTGAATTTATTCTTCTCGTATCTCCGACTGACATCATGCCTCATGATGTCAGTCGGAGATACGAATGGCCACAAAACATTGTGGCCATTCCTCTCCACAAGTGGAAGCATCCCACGGCACCTAGGAGTGATGACACTGACTGATGCGACATATATAGTGACGGCACGGTTTGCGCCTGTCAGTGCGAAGCCCGTGCTTTGGAGAGGGGAAGAACCCGATGGAGTTTGAACGGGGAATGGTTTGCTGCTCTAGGAAGGCGGGGGCTACCATGTTGGCAACTTCAGTCATTGTCGGCTCTTCAAGAGCCGCCCTAGTGAAGGCATGCATAGGAATGGTCTGAAGAGGGATACACAACCACCTAACGTTCCGAGACGGAGAGGCTATCATTGGTTAACAGTCGAGTTGAACGGTGGTTGGCAAGTGCTGTCTGGGGACTACAGATCGTGAGCCTCAGTTAATGGCAGGCCACAACCAGGGCGAACTTGCGGGTAGGTCTACAAAGTTGGCGTACGGATATCACGTGCTCATGTCCCTACGTTGACCGACCGTCACCGACACCACTGTTATAGTCAACGCAGTAACACCGTTCCAGGACATTTGACCACTGGAAAATTCTCTTGGCTGATAGATTAAGGTTCCAGCTCCATCATACCAATGGACAGGTGCGCATTCGACGACGAGCAGATGAACAGCTGCAAACAGACTGCACAGACGAAAACAGGTCGGCGGCGGTGAAATGGTTTGCGAACTGTTTTCGTGGACACCACCGGGTAGCCTCATCCCCATTGAACAGACGCTCACCTCCAGAAAAAGGTGTCCGTGATTTCCCTTTTAATTATCTTCGGAAATATTTGATCGATTGCTGTGATCGTAGCAGCAAACAGTGTGGTAACTCACTAAGTTTTATAGGCGCCTCCGTAGCCAGGTGGGAAGGAGCAGCAGTGCGTAGCACACGCTTCTTGATTAGACCGGAGTTCGAGCCCGTCACCACCAAATACGGAGGATGTGGAAAGGTCAGAGAATGATCACCACATATCCCGGAGCAATATGGCCGTAGTTGGTAATGCTCCTAAAATCCAAATAACAAACAAACAACAAACTAAGTTTTATTTGACACCACAACATTGACCTTGCCTGCGCCGTGAATGTGCGCAGAATGACTCATACGCACACCGCCTCAGTCAAGTGTCAGTAAGATGGCCACCGTGCAACAGAAAGCGCAGTGTGTGTTGCGGTAAGCTGAATTTAAATCTGTCATAGGAGTCATTCTGCGCACACTCAGGGCGCAGCCAAGGTCATTGTTGAGTTGTCAAATAAAATAAAAGTTACCACACTGTTTGCTGCTACGATCACAGCAATCGATCATATATTTCCGATGATAATTAAAAAGGGAAATCATGGACTCCTTTTTCGATGACCTTGTATAATAAACAGAGACACTGATATATCGAACATAAGGAAATATATATGTGGAAGTATACAGCTCAAAACTCAAAAGTATAATACAGTTATTTACACTACAATATACAAAGAAGATATTGGAGGAAACAAATAATTTCATATAGTAATATAAGACAGGCAATGTTCTTTGCTCTGAACAGAAGTAGCTAATTCATCATTACTCGCTGTCACACTGAAAAGTTAAATGCCATCTTCATATCAGATGGTATTGTTGGCTTGCGGCATTAAGACGAGCTTCGAAGAGAAGGATCATGGACAGGGAAGTACAATTCAAGGATGTGGCGTCTGTATTCCCTGTCACAAGCGACCTTATTAAGGTCAGCATCCAAGGACTGGGCACATGAAAGTAGCTGAAAAGGCAAGAATCTATCAGATAGTTAGAGACGGTTGAGATGTGGGCACAGAGTTGGAATGAGTCGCTCTGAGGGACTCTTCATGAGCACAGGTCCCAGAATGATGATGCTGATATCTCGCCAACGATCATTTTGAGTCGTGGTAAGACGTTTCACCCTAATCAGCGTGAGGAGCCTGTGAATTTGAATGAAACTGGCCATTTCATCCTTAGCTGTGGAGGAAGTTTATGTTTGTTTATGGTCCAAAGAATTTTAAGAAAAAAGTGGTCTGGTTGTTGTAGGGGCAGCGGATGCCCATGCCTCTGCAGCATATAAAAGCGGAGAGTATACTGTGACTTTTATATATTTTTCTAGTAGTTGTAACTTCATTATTATAACGTAAATGCTGTTTGCAATCCATCGGAGTGGAGCTGCCAAGGTGAGCCGCTTGTCTATGTGGTTACTCAAGCAGAGCTTAGGATCAAAAATAACCCCGAGATCGGTATGCTTATTGACGATGGGAACAGAAGAATTACACAGAATTGGCTGAATATAAGAAGGCGTTTTCTTTAAGGAGACTATCATAAATTCAGATTTTTCTGGGTTTATTTTTAATCTGAATTGGTTGATGTACTTTGCATATTCCATGAGTGTATTATTAATTGATGCTATTATTACAAGTAGATAGTCGTATGGAGAAATCGATGTGAGGAGCTTCATATCATCTGCATAACATAAAGTATCATGCTTGAACTCAACAAGTAGTAGTAGTAGTAGTAGTAGTGGCATGTGATGCAAGAAAGCAAATGTATGAGCTTATGCAGCATCAGCCAAAAAAAAAAAAAAAAAAATCACACCATTCCCTCCAAATGCCTGTCCAGTTCCTCCTTAAATTTATTCAACCTATCAACTTCCACAACGACAGATGGCAGTTTGTTCCAGCAATTAACCACCCGCTGGCTAAAGGCAAATTTCCGCACATCTATTCTACATCTGTCCTTTCTTAATTTGAATTTATGCCCCCTTAGGTTCGTAATCTGAACAAGTGGAAGGATCCCATCAGAATTCAGCGTGCTCAACCCATTCAAGGCGTTACACACCTCAATCAGATCACTGCGTAGGTGCCTAGTCTCCAGCCACTGCAATTTGCACAACTTAAGCCTCTCTTGGTAAGAGGATCCCTTCATTCCCCTCACCAATCTTGTTGCCCTTCTCTGTACACGTTCAAGTAAATCTACATCCTTCCTAAAATGAGGCCTCCAGACCTGTACGCAGTACTCAAGGCGTGGCCTCACCATTGCCTTATACAGAGGGATAATCACCTCCTTTTCCCTGCTAGCAAAATTCCTATATATCATTGACAAAACCCCATGACCTGCCCTGGCAGCCTGGATGCATTGCTCAGAAAACTTCATATCTGACTGCACAATTACTCCCAGGTCTTTTTCATTTTCTACCACCTTAAGTGTAGTACCACACAGTTGGTACGTTTCTCTGGGGTTACTTCTACCCATATGCAGTACTTTGCATTTGTCAAGGTTAAACTTCAGTTGCCACTTCTTAGCCCATCTGCCCAAATTATCTAGATCTTGTTGCAGTAGCACACTGCCATTACTGTCATTAACAACCCTGCCAACCTTTGTATCATCTGCAAACTTCGACACTAAGCCTGATATACCTTCATCAATATCATTGATAAATATACAAAACAACAGTGGACCCAACACCGAACCCTGTGGGACTCCACTAATAACATTAGTCCAAGAAGAGCAGCACCCATTGATTACCACCCTCTGTCTTCTCTAACTTAACCATCCTTTTATCCATTGTAGCAACTTACCCTTAATACCATTCTGCTCCAATTTGTACAATAGTCTTCCATGCGCAACAGTGTCAAAAGCTTTCCTGAAATCCAAATATATGATATCAAAATTATTTTTTGCATTCAGTTCCTTTGTAACCACATCATAATATCCTATCAAATTTGTCAGACAAGACTTTCCCTTAACAAACCCATGCTGTGTCTGAATTATTGCTGCAGTCTTGTCTAGATGATCCTGCAATGCATCTTTAACCAGCGACTCCATTATTTTACCCATTATTATAAGTGGGGAGATAAGTGCTGTAAACAAGAGCCCAGATGAGACACCACCCTGTGGTACGCCCGAAGAGATACATCGCTCGTATGTGTGCCCATGGACAGTAAGCTGGATTATTCTATTTTGAAGAAGTGACGTGAGGAACTGTAGTTTCTCCGTCACTTCTTCAAAAGTCTCCCTTGATCTGATAGTGGTTTGAAAGTAGCTTCAGAATTGCAAGAACGTTTATAGAGTCGAAAGCTTCTTCAAGGTCTACATAGGTGACTGTAAGCTCTGCTTGAGATTGAAACGTAGAGAGGATAGAGTCGGTGGTGGCCAAGAGGTTAGTCACAGTGGATCTATGATGAGGAACGAAGTAATGGATTTGAGGAAGCAGATGTGGAAGAAGTTGTATAGTTAGAACGAGGAGCAGTACCTTCTCAAGGAGTTTTAGAAGACTTGAAGCGTTCGAGATTGGCCAGTAATGTTTAATCAGTGTAGGAGATTGAATTTTGAGTATAGGCTTCACAAGGTAGATGTTCCACTGCTGTGGAAAGAAATGCTTGACAAAGAACAGCATTAAAAATACTTAGAATGGGATTCAAAATATATGGTAGAAGGGGATCCAAAATGTATGGGTTAAGATATTTGATAATGAATTGGAGGATTCCATCCACGCCTGCCGTAGCAGAAGCTGGTATAGAATTAATGGCACCAATAAGCTGTTCCCTGGAGATTGATACTGCAGACAGAGTATCAGGCGGAATCCAGTTGTGAGTGTATGAAGATCAGGACATTCCGGGTTCAAGGCAAATTTAGATATGAAGTCAAGCCCTGGTCAGGTTCAAGAATTAGGGAGAAATCAGAAGGCCGCTCAACGTTGGGGCATTTTCCTCTACGAAGGGTTATATCCATATAAGGCTTTTGCTTGAGATTTTTGCTTGTTAAACGTTGCGCGGGCTCTAGAGTAAGCTGTCTTGTCTTGGAGACTTTGCGACTGCTTCCACAATTTTGTGCAGATGCTGTTTTAACTTGACCGAGGCTTGATGGAAATTCTCTTTGATGCTGCTGAGGTCGCAATCGTCTTAAGCCGACTAGTAAGCAAATTCACTGCAATTTCGAGATAACAGTTTTCCAAGACTGTTTACAAGATGACAGAGGCAGCCTCAACACATTTAGAAATACTCAAAAACGTGGACTGACTATTACTCTGGTATTTGTTGTATTCACAATATTGAAGTTTGTAGGAGCTTGTGTAAAAGGACAACGATTGCCTTGTGGTTCGAATTGAAATAAATCTCTGGCAGGTAATCAGGTGTGCAAGGAAAAGAGACAAGGAAGATACATGATATCTAGTTGGTTGTTACCTCTGGTCTGTAGATCGTTGATCATTTGTAACCCTGTACAAGATAAGTTTGATAGGAGCATTCGCTGAAGGAGGAAGATTAAACTCTCTACAGACAAAATGCAAGGCTGAGGGATGAAACTGGTTGATGATCCAGTTTGATATTTCGCGAATGACTTCATATGAAGCTGCTGGGTATATATATATATATATATAAGTATGACGTCTATGAGGATTCTGTGGTAGATGAGAGTAACAGCAAGAGCTTCATATGCTGGTGTTTGGCTAGTGGGGTTTTAGGAGTATCAGCGACTAAGACTACAATGCTCCGTGTATACTGTCTGTAAATTGCGTGTGTTCTGTGGTCAATTTTCTGTTTGTTGGACGAAAATCCCATACTGCCCTCTGCTGAAACCGAATAACTCAGCCATGTTGTGAAAAAGGCCCATAAAAATTCTTTCCGTCATCGACAGGATTCGAATTCAGGTCTGTCCCACCTGGTGGGGAGGGGGGACGATTCTACCCACTGTTCTATCCACGAGGGCCATTTGGCTTAATTAGTAATTCGTTTATTTCAAGTGGCGATATTAGGGTTCTGCCATCAGTTACCGGGAGAGATTTTTGTTCTGCATAATTTAAATATGCCCGTGAACAATGCAGTTGTACAAACAATATCATACTCGATAATGGTCACAGGCGCTACTCGTAGCATACTGTATGAAACAGCGCACTGTGATCAAAATGTAACCGATGAGCTGAATATAATTACTGCTACTGTGAAGTTCTAGCAACCAACGAAAAACCTGTTTTTTACTCAGTGAAATTACATGTTACTTTATTTGTTTAGTTTAATGTCCTTTAAACTCCTCTGTTCCCAAAAAAAAAATTCCAAATAGTTGGAACATTGAGAATGAGACTGTATTTCATACTTTAAAATGAATCTTGATATAACGTTTCAAAAATTATTATACTTATTAGTGCAAGAAAGGTAACTCGACCAGTGTGTGTGTGTGTGTGTGTGTGTGTGTGTGTGTGAGTGAGAGAGAGAGAGAGAGAGAGAGTTTCTGTTTACTGTATTTACTGAACTGATAAAAATAAAAATTCGGTAATAGAATTTTCCTGTTGTTATAACAAAAGGACAATTGCATTACTGAAGAAGCAAGCCGGAATCCACTGGCACATTGTTATGCTCTTGGGTTTGAAGAAAATACTCGTAAATAAGATCACTTGTAATACTCGAAGTAAAACTTAACCACACCCATGGAGCACAGAGATGGAGTCTGTAACGATATTACCTCGGAACAGCATTTTCTTCGAAATTGAACACTTCGTTATAAAAGACGAAGAAAAAAGTGCAACGAAGATCTGAAAAGAATACACAAGTCGGAAAACTTTGTGAAATACCCAGTCTGTGCCTTTTCATTTGTACAGTGTAACTGAATTTGTCACACGGTACCATGTCAGCCTGAAAGCAGACAAAAAGATTTTCCTTCTGGATTTGGAAAAGTTATCGGCCTTAAGAGTTCAGAGACATTGTTGGATGGATACGAGTGCTGAAGTGAGGGCATTGCATTCTGTGGCGGAGGAACTGAGGAAACCCCATATTCATAGACTGGGTTTTGCTCAGTTGCTCCACCACTATTATATGGACTTATAACACTGCTTTTAGTATTTAGTATTATTATCATTATCCCTGAAAATACATGTAAAAAGATTTAGGGTATGAAGGAGTAAAGTGGGTTACGTTTAATGGATCATGTTAAACCGTTATCGTGCAGTTTTTTGTAGTTTTTAAATTGAAATTAGCTCTGTGGGTGAAGATTTCCTTGTACGAATTCTCTGCAGAGCTAAACGTTTTTACAGCTGTAGTTTAATCAGAAAAAATTGATGAAGCGGCGGGATATACAACGATATTTGATTTATTTTCATGTCTCGTTGAGGAAAGGACTGAGCGATTGTTCAGTATAGCGTGTAATTTCCGTATTGGTCTGGCCACAATCTTAAATTCGGCATCTTTAAAGAATCTGTTATGCTGCTTGTGCCACTGTTCAACGCATGGGACAGAAATAAAGTATTTTTTGATGATGTTATTGTTGGTTGGTGCAGTTTTTGTATCCTATCCTTAGCTTGTACCCTAATTCCGTAATTAATCTTTTAATTAATTTTTGACTAGTTGGTTAGCAAATAGGCTATGTTCTTTGATTCGAAACAACCCGTGGGCGTTTCGTATCCTACACCCAACCTGCTCTCTAGTCGTTATTATACAGGTCCTAACCACTTCTGTACATTTGTCCAGAAAAAACTCCCTTAAGAAGCAACTTATTTAATCGTGTTGCGGATTGCATCAATAGGAAGTAATATGCATGTTCATGGACTGTGTTGCTAATTTTTGGTTCTGTTTTGATTTGATGTTGTTCTAATAACGTTTATCTACAATAGCAACTGCACAGCTCCACTAAATGTATTCATAACAACGTCTCCACTGCTTGCTTTTGCTGAGAAACGACATGAAAGGAGAGAGAGAGAGAGAGAGAGAGAGAGAGGTAGTCTTTATGCTCAGTCACACGGGTTGCACTTCCTGATTGTCGAGAATCCCACGTCGTACTATGCTACTGCGGTGTTGCCCAACGAAACCCGCTCATATGGTATCACACCGTCAGCGCTGTAACAAGAACTATCTTCACGAACGAGTGAGAGAGAGAGACCGCGAACTCTCTACCGTCAAGTAAGGTCACGACACGTCTTTATCTTTGTGCTCCCCCCCCCCCCTCACCATCGCCTCCGAACACCGAACAGTTCTGACCTAGTCGACCGACAGCGGACGCATACCTCAGGAAAATTACCTGCCAAAGGCAGTGTTTAAGGGGGTTCTTCAGGTTTTGTTGTAACGCCATTGCCAGTGGTTGCAGTAGTGGCTGCAGGCTTTTGGAGAACTGGTTCGTTCATCGTCTTCTCGTGCTACGTATAGACTTATCCCCCCCCTCTCTCTCTCTCTCTCTCTCTCTCTCTCTCGCTTGCTCGCTCTCTCCCTCCTTCGTCATGCTCATATTCCCTCGAAATTTACGCAGTGCTGTGTGTTTGTAGTAACAAGGAGGGAAGGAACAGTTGGAATAATCGTGCACATTATTAAGACACGGAACTATATCCGCCCGAGCAAAGGTAAGTGACACCAAATTACTAAGGATTTACTTTCCGGTAGCAGGTGTAGTAGCAGCTCGGGGTGCATACTTCGCGGAGTGCAGACTTCATAGAGTTGTCTCAGTTCGTACACGCGTCAGAGCTTGCGATCCTTGAGATGTGCAGAGCAGTCTCAGCAGCACTGGCACGTAATAGGCAGTTCGGGAACTTTCAAGCAGCGTTTTGCTGATGTCGTCATGGCAACCATTTCTCTGCTAAGGAATTTTTCATTTTCTTTAAGGTTTTTGAAGATTAATTCGATTCAGATTTTGGGTTACCCAGAGATGTTTTTAGCATATAATTGAGAGTGGAAAGAGGTAGAAAATCTTTTAAAACAAACACATTTAATCTGCTTTCAGCGAAAGTTTGAAATCTCTATTTGTAATTGAAATTTCTAATGTCCATTTTAGATTTTTTTCTTGTGTACCACTTCGCGGATTTTGTAAGGATATCCCTTTTCCATTTACCGATTCGTATGATCGAAATTCTTTCTCAGTTCCCTATTAAATTTACTTTTCTGAGCAACAAGGTTATTAATGGGCTCAATAAAAAAATTAAGGTTAATTTTTTAGAACACAGCTGGATGGTTCGACTGTGGTTTATCTCCTTCTGTTTATTCAGGAGTTCTCTGAAGGGTTTCGTTCAGTTATTATACGGTGTCTTGCTTTTTGGCGGAGTTCTTCCATAATGGACAATAAACACTTCAACATAATATTTTATATCGATGTATTAGCCACGTTCCGCTCACTGCTCTGATAAAATTACAACTAAACGATGTAAGATGAAACATTGCTATTTAAATATTTCTCAGATTCAGTCACACCTTATTTATTTATGTATTTTTTTTTTATCATTTTCAAGACAATATTACAAACCGTAATATAAACTACTGTAGAAAAATAAGACTAATTATAAACCGCGAATAGGGGAACAAATGGAACAATTAGGGTTGTATTTGGCATGATGTAATTTTGCTACCTGAGTACCAAGGCAACCTAATAATCAAATTAAAATTAAAATTATTATAAAAATGAAAGCAAATTGAAGTGACAATTATCTTTATCAGAGGACACGTATTCTCACATCCACAATAATTGAAATGAAATTGAGAACCTTATAAACATCACTTCTTTAGAGAAGTGGTGTTTTTGGTTTCTCCCTCTTTATTTTATTCGAAAAGAATATTATATAAGTCGTTGATTGACTGTCCACCCAAATGTTATCAAATATCCCGATATCCCTACTGACTTCTGGTCCACGGCTTTCCACTGTGCTGACCGCAATGAAAACAGTTGACTGAAATACGAAATGGAAAGTAACGAGCAACTAATTTTGAAGATACATGTTGGCATTCGGGTTTAACTTCTGTAGATTGTAATTTTTGGAAAATTACAATTTGAGGAAAAGCTGAAGGTATAAATGAGGAAGAGAAAAATTAGTTCTCTGAGTTTGGAGTTAGACAATAAACGGAAGTTGACTAGTTCGAAGCACGTGCTCGTATGGTTTGGAAGAGAGTAGAGGAATTACAAATGCCAATTCAGAAAAACAGTCCGTCCCCACTTAAATACAGAAAAGACCCGCAGGAGAAACTGAACATCTGTGTGACAGAGTGCAGAGTTTGTAAGAGGAGGAACATTAGCCAACTAGATCGCATTGTTTTGGATAGTCTAGGGGAGAGGATTTTGGGGAATCACGTGTATAATATGTCCGGAAATTACTAGTGTTCTGTGGTTGGTTTGCTGGACGAAAAACCGAGTTTCCGGGAGAGAAAAATCATGCTATCCTCGCCTGAGACCGACTAACCTCAGCCGCATTGTGTGTGTGTGTGTGGATGGGGGGGGGGCATAAAATTTCTCGCGTCATTGAGAGAGAGAGAGAGAGAGAGAGAGAGAGAGAGTCGACTGCCTTCTAATGTCAGTAAAGAATTGGGTAGCTATCTGAGTATTATCAAATATGAGTACAGGAGAAACGCTTTTCTGTGTTTTTTTTTTTTTTTTTTTTTTTTTTTTGCGGTCAATAACAGGGCTGAGTTTACGAAGGATTGAAGTTAATTAAGTTTTCGCCCCATTGAAGATGGGCATTTCAAGAAAGTCGATATGTCTACGCGTGTAGCACAGTAGTTATAATCACTGTTCTCCGTTATATTGGGTTACAAATGTCCTGGTTCGAATCCCGTCCGTGACGCGAGAACTTTTATGGGTTCTTTTCACTCTGTGGTTGATTTAGTTGGTCTCAGCCGTGAATAGCCTGCGCCCTTCCCATTCCCCCAAGGAACAGATAAATGGACCAAAGACGACACTCAATTTTACAGACAGGCAGATGAGATTGTTCTCGGGTGGCCTTAATATCACAGTTTCTCCCCCCCCCCCATTTTTTTAAAAGAGTGCATATTCAGTGGGTCGTTTGTGCGGAGTAAGATTTCTCTAAGTGGCAAATAGAATGTCGCTATTGATGAAAAAAATATGGATAGGATATGCAGTCGGTGGAAGGAGTTCATTAATATCCAAGAAAAAAAGTGAGAGAAAGAACTAAACCTAAGAATTATTTAAGAATGTCAGGAAAAGATATTCGTTAATTTGCAAAAAGCAGAAGGTAAACATAAGCTGGAAGTTGTTTTTTTAATAAGACCTTTATGCCCAAGACGTTCAAAAACCTTGGAAACAACTACTTTAGTTTCACTAAACTTATATGCCGAGATATCACTGGTAGATTAACACCAATGGAATCCATCCTTGGTTCGATCACTGATCAGATGTAAGCTTTTGATAATGAATTTTTCCATTACTTTGGAAACAGTAAAGTGCAGCCAGACGATAATTGGAAAGGACAGATTTGGTCACATTTTAGGAATAGTGGTAATAGTATTTGTTATATAGTGCAAGGAAACCACAGGCTTTTGCTGTACTGTCCGGGGTGAAAAACCGAGTAGATAAGAAAATACAAATTATTTGCTTCCTTCCTCACATAGGTAACTGTTCAATTCACCTTTGAATTTATTCAAACTATCAGCCTCAACTACCTGCGAAGGCAACCCTTTCCAGCAATCAACGACTCGTTGGTTAAAAGAAAACTCCCTGCATTCTAGTCTAAACCTTTTCTTCCGTAATTTGAATTTATGTTATAGAAATTTGAAAATTCCACCATCATAAATTTTACTAGCCCCAATCAGAGCCTTATAAACTTCAATCAAGTCACCTCTGATGCCTGGTTGCCAAGCTCTGTAGCCCACATGTACGGAGTCTTTCCTCATACGTTCGCACTTTTGCCGATCTCACCGTGCCATTTGCCCATCTTTGCACCCTTTCAAGAAGCTCATTTTTCAGATGAGATTTCCATACTTGAACACAATATTCCAAATGTGGTCTTATAATTGCCTTATACAGTGGGATTATGACCGCCCTATCTCTACAGGATAACGTACGATAAATCATTGATAGAACACCATGGACTTTCCTGGCCGCCTGTTTACACTGATCAGAAAATTTCATATCTACCCATATCGTAACTCCCAGATCCCTTTCTTCCTCTACTGTTAATTCAACCGCACCATGTGGATATTTATTTTTGGGGGAATATTCCCTAAGTGTAGGGAATATACCCCCCCCATACCTTGCATTTAACTGCATTAAAACACAGCTGCAACTTTTCTGATCATTCCTGAAGACTGTTCAAGACAACCCGAAAGAGCGCTGCTTGGTCCTGATCATTAATTACTCTAACAAAGTTTACATCGTCTGCAAATTTTGACATCAAGCCTTCTGCCCCATCGTCAATGTCGTTTATGAAAATCAGAAACAACAATGATCCAAGAACCGATTCCTGGGGGATCCCACTTGTGACTTAAGAGCAATCTGAAGAATATCCATTAATAGCAATCTTCTGCCTTCTGTCCTGCAGCACTTAGCAGTCCATCTTATAATTTTTCCAGTAATCCCAACATGTTCTAGCTTATACAATAACCTCTCATAGGGTACTAGCATTGTTAATCTTTAGCAAAAAATCATATTTACCAATTATCTTAGGGAGATTATCAAAAATTTGTTCTAACTTGACTTTTTACAATGTCGAATAACGTTAAGTAAAATGAGACTTTAAAGTTTTCCTTTGTATCATTTAATGATTCATCCTCACAAGTTTCATCAAAATTGGTTTTCTTTTTTCCTAATGCGACTGACTGAAAATTCTGTACTTATTACCAGTTGACTGGATTGAGATTTTGAAATTCAATATATCACTGAATCTGCTTCTTTCTTCACAGAACTTCTCTTTTTGCGTTTGAATTGGAGTTTACGTACACTCCAATGTCGCTTCTGATCATTGCATATACAGTATTTATTGTCCCAACAATTGCCCCTTGACATTTGAACTAGTTTCATAAAATTGCCATCTGCAATTGTTAATGTCTGTATTATACTTTTCTAACGTATTTAACAGCAGACTTTACAAGAAAACTTTATAAGGTTATTTGAAGCTTAAGATCACCACTTTGATCTAAAGCTTTAAATAACCCTATAAAGTTTTCAAGAATTTTTGCCTCCTTATTGTTCTTATCAATATGAACATGTGTTAGTATTACTGACATTTGTTCTCTGTGTGTTCTCTGTGTGTACAGTCCATTTGTAAACTGTAATAACTGTAAAACTCAGCATGGATGTATATTGAGGTCTGTTCTGTTAAAATCATTTTGTTTCAAAACATCAAAAATGCGTTCCAGCGTAAACATACCTTGAGAAATTATCAATCTCAAACGTAAACCTGAAAATAAATCCAAAAAAATTCCATGAAGTGTTTTCATCTAATGAACGTGATACTTGTGTTTTAAAAAATGAGCAACAAATGTATAGTTGTCTAAATATGTATGTAATAAATTATGAATATATTGGTATTAAACTTTCTAACGTTAAACAGGTGCCTTTAAGTCAAGGATTTTGTACTTGATTTTATTTAAAGGATTTTATACTTGACATATGTCGACCTTCAAATTTCAGCCGATTTTTAGTGCTTCAAAAATCATGCTTTCACTATAAGCAAAATATACGTTATTCTTCCAACTCTTCGATTCATCGTGTCCTTATACATAATTAGTTCTTCCCAGATGAACTAATTATACGGAACTTGGTGAAAAGAGATAAACAAGTTCCACGATTATGCTCGCTACTCTCTGTAATTACGCCCCTTCTAATTATCTTAGAAATATAATTCTCTTGTAAGTTTTGTTTTGTTTTGTTTTTCACGAGTAAACACTGGTCCACGGCCAGGGATGGGGCATCTTTGATGGGGGCATCTTTCAGTGCTTTCTAATTTGCATGTTAATTAGCTTAAGATGCTAGTGTTTTGCTTTCAGTTGTTTTCTTAGGAATAAAATATAACATTACGAGAGTGTATAAATTTTAAAGTTAAGTGAATACATGAACAGCATTTACGACCATAGCCTATCACATTGCAAGTTTTAAGAGAATGTATTCTATTGCAATATTTTTCCTATTAATAATATTTCAGCTCTTAAACCACACTGACACCAACATTGCCCCCCCCCCCCGTTTCTTTCAGAGGTGTATAATTTTCCCCTTGTCTCATTTTTCCTAAATTAGGTTGGAAATTATTTTGAGAAAAAAAATACCATGATTAATTTAGCTCTGTTCCATTGCCGCAACCCTTTTCTTAGCGAATTACTGGAAACAATTTCTTAACTTCACAAAGAAATCATTCCATTCCATTGACCGTTTTTCTCTGTCTATTGAATATACTTCATCTCATTCGAATTGTTTCTCTCCTTTCAAATAATATTTTTTACCCTCTCTTACATATACCAGTCTGTTATTCGTATCTGTCATCGGTTTATTTATTTTTCTGCTCCTAGTAATCTCGTCACTCATTCGCTTTTCTTTGTGTAAAGAATTTGAATTTCACATAAAGAAAAGCGAATGATTTGACCAAACCAAGGAAGCTTTCTTCTCTCTCTTTTAAAATTTTGTTCATATGAAAGCTTTTCAAACGTCGCGAAAAAATATTTTCCTATTTATGCTTTGTTTGATAACTGTATAGACGTTGAAACAGACATTTCACATCTATGAAATGAAGTTGCATAATGTGCAATTGGAAGCAAAGTTTGAATTTGAATTGTGTTTGACACCGTTAACTGAATGATTTTCTTTACAGAATCGATTTGACAATATGCATTTAATCATAATAACAGATAAAAAAGAAGAATTCGAGCAGTTGTTGTTTGTTTGTTTGGTTTTTAGGAGCATTAGCAACTAAGGCCATATTGCTCCGGGGATATGCGGTGGTCATTTCCTGACCTTTCCGCATCCTCCGTATTTGGTGGTCACGGGCTCGAACCCCGGTCTAATCAAGAAGCGTGTGCTACGCACTTCTTCTCCTGCCCACCTGGCTACGCGCCATTCGACCAGCTGAGAGAGAGCGAGCAAACTCATCATTACTCAAGAATTAGATGTGCTTAAAATGCAAAGTAGTGATCACGCAGTTGTCAGTTGGAAGATGAAAAAAAAAAATGTTGCAGTAGTTAAAGGAAAAGACACGGGTAAAGAAATTTAAAAGGGGACTTTGATAGTTTAAGATGCTATATGCCATTTTACAAGTTGATTTGTAATAGTATCACAGATAAGGTTAGAGAGGCCAAGGCTCGTATGAAAAAGTACTGGCCAAGAGCAAACAAGGAGGAAAAGGAATTTTTCGTGGGGAAAAAAAGCGAATCAGATTAGACTCTTGTGTGCACTGTGTGTGTGTGTGGGAAAGTCATAAACTCAGCTTATGTTGCAGATGAATTGAACAGGCAGTTTGCATTGATCTTCACTGAAGAAACACCCTTCATGCTGACAAGAGGATGTGCCAGTGAGGCTGTTATATGAAATTAGTGATTTAAATTACAGATTTACAGTTTATAAGAAAAACTGTCGAGCATAAAGGCAAGTAAGGCTCCCAAAGTTGATGGAATTGACCGAGTACTTTTGAGGGATTGATATTGATATTTATTACTTAAAGCGGTCCCAATCAACCAATGGCAACCCCGCTGTCAGTTACACATAATTTAGCAGTACTCTTATATACTCCCTCTCCTGTTTGCCCAAGTACAGGGAGGGAAAGTGATGGCCAGAAAGTGAATTGAACCAGTGAGGTTAATTATGAGGGCATCATTGGATTCGGAAGAAATTCCGTTGGATTGGAGAAGTGCCAGCGTATTGCCAAATAAAGGTGGTTCTAAGAGTGAAGTTAGTAACTACAGACTGGTTAGTCTGACTTCAATCGTGGGGGAAAGTCTTAGAAGCTATGATTAAGAGTGCAATTTAGAGACACTTAGAAAGTAATGGCATTCTGAAGGACGCACAACATGGTTGTGTTGAGGGGAAAATCATGTTTAATTAAGCTAGTGTGCTAATTTGACACAGTTTACTCATTGAGCTGGATGTAACGAACAATTTTACATAGTTTATTTGGACTTTAGCAAAGCATTTGTATAAGCTGAGACATATTGGGATTACTGGAAAGATTCTAAGATGAAGTGCAGGGCAAAAGGTTGTGAACAATGGATATTCTTCAGATTGGTGTAAGGTCGGAAGTGGAGGTTTTTGGACCACTGTTGGTTCTAATTTTCATAAACGATTGAAGATTAAAAAATTTGGAGACGACGTAAAGATTGGGACAGTCGTTAATGACTAGTGCCAAACAGCGCTTTTTCAGGATGAAGTGAACAGGCTTCAAGAATGGTTAGATAAGTTGCAGCTAAGTTTTAATGCAGCAAAACGTAAGGTTTGATGAATAGCAACCAATCCGAAAATAAATTATATACTTGGCGGAGTTGAATTAAAAATTGTAGGGGAAGAGAGGGATCTGGGAATTACGTTACGGGCAGATATGAAGTTTTCTGAGGAGTGTAAACAGGTGGTCAGGAAAGAGTCTACGCGGGTAGCACAGTGGTATCGTCACCGTCCTCCCCACACCGGGTGGAAAAGACCCGGGTTCGAATCTCGTCGATGACGCGAGGAACTTCAATGGGCTTTTTTTACTTTGTGGCTGAGTTAGTCGGTCTGAGGCGTAGATTAGTAAGGTTTTTCTCCCCCAGAAACTGGGATTTTTCGTCCAGCAAACAGACAAATCGACCATAAAACACACACAATTTACAGAATTTACAGACATAAGACACACAGCACGGCAGATGAATTTATTTATTCGGGTGGCCTAAATATAATAGTTTAGTAGGCGACCAGGAAAGCCCATGGTGTCCTGTCGATGATTTATTGAACATTACGCTGTAGATATATACACGTCATAATCCCACTGTGTAAGACAGTTATAAGACTGCATTTGATGAGATCTCCAAGTATGGAGATCTCATATAAAAAAAAGGACATTGAGCTTCTTGAAAGGGTCCAAAGACGGGCAGTTCACATGGTGAGATTGGCAAATGGGCGACCGTATGGGAAAGGCTTCGAGCTGCAGAGTTTGGCAATCAGGCACCTTAGAAGGAATCTGATTGAGATTTATAACGCTCTGAAAGGGGTTAGGAAAATGATTGAAGGAGGAATTTTCACTGTTATTAAGAATTGCAGAACTAGAAGCCATAAATTCAAATTACAGGGGAGGGGGGGAAGGTTTAGACTATATTGTAAGAAGTTTTCTTTTAGCCAGCAAATTTTTGACTGCTGGAACAAGTTGTCTCCGCAGGTAGTTGAGACTGACAGTTTGAGGACAATCAAAAGTCAACTGGGCACCTACATGAGGAGGGAAGTGCATAATTTGTATTTTCCTATCTACCTTCTTTTTTTTTTTTTTTTGGCCAGTGCAGCAAAAGCCTGTGGCTTCCTTGCACTCTATGGCTATACTAATACTAAGTGTATGTCCTTGCATTTCGCAGAGTTAAAACAGTTATCACTTTTCACAGCATCCCTGAAGTCTATATAAATCATCCTCAAGGACATCACACCTCCCTCCCTTCATCGATGTCGTTTAAGCAAATAATAATAATAATTTCAGAAAAACATTTGATTCAATCCTTCATGCGAGGTTACTGTATAAGCTGGAACATGTTGGAATCACGTGGAAAATCTTTAATGAATGGCACAGTAGGAGGTAGAGACTTGTGATTATTGGCTACCCTTCAGATTTCATAAGAAGTGTGGTTCCGCCGCGGATTATTGTTTATTATTATTATTATTATTATTATTATCAATCAGGGAGAAATAATAATAATAAACAATAATCCCAGTACCAATCCATGCCAATAATCACAATTCTCTACCTCCTACTGTGCCATTCATCTAAAGATTTTCCACGTGATTCCAACATGTTCCAGCTTATACAGTAATCTCGCATGAAGCATTGAATCAAATGCTTTTCTGAAATTCAAACTGTGTGTGGGTGTGTGTGTGCGCGAGAGAGAGATAGAGCGCACGCCCAAACAGAACACTGTCACATAAATTGCTGCTATCAAAGAAACCTTGTAGTAGCAATAGCCCAAACGTGCAGAAAGTTCCGATGTTTGCGTCCTCTGCGCCAACTACAATGGCCGATAATCAGTGAGGCACACGCGTCGGTTTGAATGCGGAAGGTCATGATCCGACGGAGAGTTGGGCTCCATCGCCTTGTAGTTACGGTTGAGCTGTAGATGATATTAACTTGTTAAAATTGAAAACGCGCATCCAATTGTTAGCATTTGCGGGTTACCTGTTATTGAAAGGAAAAGAGGATGCTTTCAAAGGCGGGATTAGACGCTTGGATGAAATGAAAATGGTGTACGAAAAGCACGCAACGCTAAACACTTTCCGGCTCTACTTAGGAGTACCTTGCCTCATTCCATACAAGGCGTGAGTTGTCGTAGGATTTCATTTATTGCTTCCCTCATGTCACAGTAGTATTGAGGCTATACCCACAGCTTACAAAATCGCGAGTTCTTTCGTCCAACGCTTTGTTTGTTCCAAATTCTTTCACGGTGTTTCTTTTCAGCAGCAACGTCTCATAAAGTTTCCGATTAAATGTAGCAGCACTGAGATTTTCTGACGCTAAAATGAAGTTTTAGATTATTTAAAGAAATCACATTATCCAGAAAGGTACGCAGGATTCAGTAATAAACAAACTATAGCAGAAGGAGAAAAGGAAGCAAGAAAAGAGAGAATTAAAAAAAAAATGTTATGTTTATACGTTGTCACGACTACATAGTATCAGTACAGTATACATTTTTGTTAAACAATTGGGGTTTTTTTATACTTTAGTATGATTTTTACGAAGTAGAAACATGGAAATCGAGGATGGAAGATATCAGAATATTGGAAGGTTTTGAGATGTGAATATGGAAGAGGATGAAAAGGATACGCTGGGTCGATAAAGTGAGTGAGAAAAAATGTTTGACTGAAATAGTCAGAAGTCTGTGGAGAAATACTGAATTGAAATTAAAAACCAGTTAGATTTGGGTTGGACATGTGTTGCGAGGTAAGAGATTGTGAAGGAAGAGGTGGAAGGAAAAGTTGGGGGCATGAGGTCCAGAAAGCGATTAAGGATAACAGATGTGACAGATGAATTGATACGATTTATTATTTTGTGTCACCACCCCGCCACAAATACTTAATTTTCATTTGGATCAGGATGGTAGTTCAGTACTGTCTCCAAGCACGAACGCATGCACATTTTAACCTTAGTCGATCGCTGATTCACAATTATTGTAAAAATTTGCGACAACATTCCCCCCCCCCCTCCAAAGCACTAAGGCCCGCAATGCTTATCATCTGGCATGAACAAATGAGGCAGACACAACATAGAATAAAACAAAACATTTATTATACCAAGGTAATTTACATACATATGTATAATATATGTGTATCTTAAATATGTATATTGGTATGTATTCCACACAGTAAAGAATAACACTTTCCAATGTATACCTTACCCCTTCTCTAAGTTCACTCTGTTTATATTATTACTTTGTTTTATTTATTTATTATTCTATTAAATTAATTAAACAATGGGAAACTAGATCAGTGACTTTTATTGAGCTTTTACCAGTCTATTATACTACTACATTTAATTTAAAATGAAAAAAATATATATATGCAAGCAATCACTCTTAATATTCTCAAAATTAGTTTTTTTTTACGGTAACAGTTAAGTATAAAAAAACTAACTCTTAATCATTGTTTTTTTTAGTCAAAAAAACTCTATAAAGTCAATCACTGATCAAAACTTTGAAAATTTCGTTCTAATTCAAGCTTTCATAACACTTCTAATACGCTATACCTATAATTCAGTTCAGTTATCTAATACCTGTAATTCAACACATATAATTCAATTCAGTTATTTCCTCTAAATATCAACTTTATTAAATTCCCCCCGCCATATCCATTTACAATTTATCTTACCGAAAAACTGGAAGCCAGTTTATGGTGTAAACTCTACAAATCTATTGCAAACGTGTATATATATATATATATATATATATATATATATATTACACTGAGCGATCACTGAATTATGACTACCTACCTAATACTTCTTAGGTTCTCCTTTTACCCTCAGTACAGCAGCTAGCCGAAGTGGCATTGATTCTACAAGATGTCGGAACGATTCGGGAGGTATAGCCAACCAAGCTGTGTAATGCGGTCAGCTAAGGAGGTGATTGGTTTATCCAGATCCCTGATATGCCTTTCCATAGTGTCCCACAAGTGCTCTATGGGATTGATAGGGGGGGGGAGTTCATAGGCCAGTCGATATGCTGGAAGTCAGAACTGTGTTTCCCAAACCATTCCTGCACGAGTACCCGATGGCTCGGCGCATTGTCATCTGGGAAGACACATCGCCATTCGGGAAAAAGTGTAACATAGCGGGGTGTACACAGTCAGCAAGCAGTTGACGATAGCGGAGACCACTGATACGTTGTTCTACATGCACCAGGGGTCCAAGTTCCCGAAAGTGAAACATGCCCCATACCATAGAACCGCCTCCACAGGCCTGCACTTTTGATACGGTGCATGATGGATCAAGAGCCTCATGTCGTTGACGCCAAATCCCACAACCATCCACTGTGTGGAGTAAATAACGTGAGTCATCCGACGCACACCTTCTTCCAGTCTTCTAACCTCCAGCTTGCATGCTCTTTGCACCAGGCGAGTCTTTTACGCCGATGAACCTTGGTTAGGAGAGGATGCCGTAGGGGTCGTCTGCTGGTATAACCCATAGGCTCTATGGGTATAACCCATAGAGCGTGAGACGCATGGTCATGCCCGATATTGTTCCGGGTTGGCCCATGTTGTATTGGGTAGTCAACTCTTCAACAGTGCTACGCCTGTTCGCCTGTACGAGTCGTCGGACCTGGCTCTAACCTCTAACATCAACCTTTCGCTGACCTTTGCAGTTTTGCCGTCGGGTCTTGTTTGACCGTTTTGACGCCAGTCCTGGTACACTTTAACTACGGCGGCTCTCGAACACCCCACCAGCTCAGCCGTTTGGGAAATCAAGACACCAGTTCGTCGAGCTCCCACAATCTGTCCTTTATCAAAGTCCGACAAATCCTTCCTTTTACCCATCACGCTGGGAATTTTACTACCTACTGAACCACTGACACCTTATCTATGCTACGTAGGTCACGTACCTCACGTGGTCAACGGGTCGCATTCAGTTTTCATATGGGTAGTCATAATTCGGTGACCACTCAGTGTATATACAACTGGGAGAGAAAAAAAAAAGGAAAAGAAAAAAAAAAAAACCCTATATATAATCATAGAAAATTTGTATAATATATAATCTAATATATAATCGTAGAAAATTTGCCACAATAGAATGCTCTAAATTATTCTCTTTCTAATCAGTAGAATGCTCTAAATCATGCACCCTCTATAATCAATAGGATTCCCTGTAAACTGTCTCAATTTACTAGAATACTCTCTAAATCACGTCCATCCAATAAATCAGTGATGGCGAACCTTTTAGGCTCGGCGTGTCAAAAATTCGGAAAATGCCTAACTTGACTCTGTTGGCGTGTCACCCCCCCCCCCGGAACAAAAGAGAAACAATTCTTTACATATTCATTTATTTAAAAAAAATACAGCCCAATCATGTATTATAAATTGAAACGTCAAATAATTACAAAAATGAAATAAGAGTAAAACAAACTCAGACACATGTAAAATATTAATAATGAAAAAAACAGTTTCATTATTAAAAACAGTTTCATATTAATCCAACAGGAGGAAAACTGCAATTATGCAGAAGTATAAAGTGAGAAAAAGAAAAATCAGTGATTTACAATAGAGAAAACGATATGCACACATAATTGGGCTTAAAATAGTGCACTAAAAATTACCCTACTTTTAATAGTAATTTTGAATTGAACTGGAAAAAAAAATATGGAACACATTTCATTTGATTTGATTAACATCAATTAATGACTTTTTTGTTGCTGAGTCTTAACGGATAAGTCTGAAATGGAAGGTACGTACTTTTCAAGCCCAAGCAAGCAGCACTAACTTCATGTGTCAGTCGGTTTCTTTTGTCCGTTTTAATGTTGTTTAACGCCGAGAATGAGGTCTCGCAGGAGTATGTGCAGGGAAAAATTGTGAGTAAAGCCATTGCTAGATTTTTAAGGGTACTAAAAGTTTCCGGTATTCGGTTCCAAGCATTCAAAATTTCTTGTTCGTAGTGGCACTGTTCATTCTGCAGGCGATTTTTTTCCAGATCCTCAAGTTGAGACCTCAGATCGACAAACACTTGAGTACAAATGCTGGCCTGGAACTCTGCTTCTAATCTAAATGCTGGCCTGGAACTCTGCTAACAGCTCTAATCCCTCAATTTGTAGCCATTGGAATTCATTTAATTCCATAGTAGTGTAGACTACTACATCCGGATACTTAATTTTTTTAATTGTCTGTTCTAAACTTCTGAATTGAATAAATCTTCCGCCAAACTGATCAGTTATTGAGTTTAAAATGTGCTGGTACTTTATATGCAAGGGCTCCATTTCATTTTGCACATCCGAGCTGACCACCTCAAAATATTTTTTTTTAGTCGAGGAAAATACTTATAAGTTTTAGTCCCTACATCTCGTTTGAAAATTTGAAGTTTAGTTTCAATGGCTTTTACTATCCAAACATAACGTCAATACGTTGTCTTTAAAAATGTCTTTTTACATTCCACGTTCTGCTTACTACTGTTTCACGGCACAATAGCCAAAACCTTGTAACTTTAAAGTTCCGTTCATTCATATGAGCGGAGAGGTCTGTAAAAAACATCATGACCCATGTACAATCACTGAGCCGAGGAAACTGTTCCAAAATTTTATTCTCAACATATAACTTAATTTTTTCGTAGCACTCCACAAATCTTTCGAGGACTTTTCCTCGGCCCATCCGCCTCACAGTTTTGCATAAGCAGTCCGCTGTAAGATGATTCAACTTCCTGCAATAGTGCAGAAAATTATCGCTTGTGAAGGGGTCCAGCAGCTACTAAATTCACTATTTTTGTTACAACTGTCATTACATCATGTAGTTCTGTGAATCCTGCCTTGGCACATAACATCTCCTGGTGGATAATGCAATTAAACGGCACAACTGGATGTCCAATAGTTTCCATAAACAGTTTCACAAAACAAATCCGACTTTTTTTCCCACCATATTGGATGCTCCATCTGTCGTCACAGACACAACTTTAGACATATAAATGCTTAGGTCACAGAGCATTTTTAGAACGATGTTGCATATTTCGTTCCCTGATGTACTTATTGGCACTTATTTTTCTTTACCAGCTCTTCTCTCTTTGTCTGACCATCGGAAAATCTAGAAATGACGGCCAACCGACCCGATGAGGTGACATCAGTAGTTTCGTCCAGACAAATCGAAAAATATTGACAATTATTTAAGTCTCTTTTTAATTGATGTCGTACATCGGAGATCATTGCCATCACTGTCTTTAATGGCATTTCTGCTGATTGGTAAATCAGAAATACGCCTAATAATAGCATCTTTATTTTGCATATCTTGAAACCAAAATGGTGCGCATTTCAGAAGAGTTTCTTTAATAAATTATCCTTCACTGAGAGCCTTTTCATGCTGAGCTATGGAATGAGCAATGCTAAAACTTGCTGATGTTAAATTCGTAGGCCTCTTAAGAATTTAAGGAAGTTATTTGATTGACACTCTTTGTGGTGTAGCTGCTGAGAAATGTATTTCTTCCTCACCTTTTTCCAAAAGACACTGATGATTTGTTTCAAAATGTCTTTTTACATTCCACGTTCTGCTTACTACAGTTTCATGACACAATAGGCACAATGATTTGCCATTTCTGTCAACAACGCCATACTTCTAAGTCTATGCATTTTGAAAGCTTCGACCACTTCCTTTATCAATCGGGATTTTTTAATTTGAGGTTCCTCCATAACAGGGCTAGAATATTAAAGAAATAAAAACTTTGTATTACAAATTACGAATTTCACAAGAAATTAGAAATCTTTATTGATAATAACTGTTTTCTTACCTCTGCAGCACTGTTGTTGAACTTTCACAAAATAATTCAACGCACTTCTTGTTCACACGAATGCAAGAGCTGAACTGAACTCAAACAGGGATAATAGTTGTTGTCGGGTGTTGGTGAAGGCTGGCGTATCACCTGTCGTGACCCATAGGTTCACCATCACTGCAATAAATAGAATTCTCTCTAAATCAACAGATTGCTATCTGCTGTTCGAGCATGTTTGCTGACCATTTTAGAGCATGTTTGTTAATCATGCTCTCTTAAACAGTCGAATGCCTTTAAAATAAACACGATTCAATTCATACCAAATTTATACATTTAATTCCTACTTTTTTCCAATTCTTACGATACTATTATTACACGATATCTATAATTCTTAAGGAACACATTTACTTTCTTTATTTCCAACTTTAACCACAGTGTTTATTTTAAATTTATTTTCAACTTCTTACTATTTTCCATTCCCTTTCTTTAAATTGTTCTATTTTTTATCTCTCTCTCTAAATCTGTTTTACTTTAACTTTTCTCATTGCATCACTATTCAGCATTAAGCATTATTCCCACTGTTAACATTATCATTCACTATTAAAAATTACACTCACTATTAATCATTGCTATTCGTTTTATTTTATTATTTATTTATTTTTTTACTTTACTTAGGGAAAGGCTGAAAAAACTTGCCCTAGGTACGATCGGTACACATGAAAATTGCACGTTTATTCTTAAACAAACTCCCACTTTCTAGTTCTAGGGGAGTTCCTTTCCTTTTCTTTCATTTTTTGCCTACAACTCAAATTTATAATTATTTAAATTTTCATTGTTTATCTCTCATTTCAAAGTCTTTTCATGTCAACTTTAGGTCCCATTTCGATGTCGTTGTACCCCTTTTAAGGACTTAAGATTGCTTAAATTAACTCTAGAGTTGCATGTTTGTACGAGTTTCTTCACGACTCTTCATATTTTTCTCCCTTTCGGTTTATCTCACCGCTGTTTGCAAGGGCGCTGTTTCTTGTTCTCCAGTTGCTTTCTCTTTCATTCTCTTTTTATTCTCTATCATTCTCTTTTGTTTCTGTTTCTTATATTTAAAAGTATAAACTGCTCGTTGTTTGTTTAATTTTTTTGACTGTAAAGACTTTCTATATAAAAATATAATATTTGATAGTATGAACCAGAGCTGTAATGCTCAATACGTTCTACGTTGATATCAATATTTGTAAAATAATAAGAGAAGTTTACGTCAATATAATACGTAGAACACTTCCGTATGATACTCTCCAGCAACTGAAACGAAAAAATCGAAACCTTACATTACAGTAAAAAATAATTAAAAATCAATTGAACACAATTAAAATAATTAATATAATAAATATAATATTGATTTTTAATTATTTTTTACTGTAATGTACGATTTTCGATTTTTTTCGTTTTAATTGCTGGAGAGTATCATACGGAAGTGTTCTACGTATTATATTGAGGTAAACTTCTCTTATTATTTTACAAAAAAATATAATAATAACATTTTCTCCCCTACTATTATTTAAATAAATATTTGACCTTGATCTTACACTATCTCCATGATGTAATAATTGTCTTCCTGGTAGGTATGGAAATAGAAAATTGAGAGCTGAATCATCCCAGCCTGCAGGGGTATGATTCTTCTCGATCTAGTTTTAAAATTAACTGCTGTAACAAGCTGTTATTACTAATGGTGCTTCGCCCTAGAAGGGAGCTGATTTGAGAAACTATCAGTATATTCTAAAACAATGTCATATAACACTTTTTATTTCCCTCCGTCATCACAACACCAGCACATTACGTATGCACTTTGATTCCCCTTGGTAATCTTTCCCAATCATGTATTGCCTATTCTATAGCCGAGGGTAAAAAAAAGATATAAAAATTTCTATGCTTGACAAATGACCAGGATTTCATTTTTCTAACAGAACACTTTGGTTGGATGAAAATCCATTGTCATTATGTGCAGTCGGGGAGTTAGGAAATGGCAAGCGCTCGGGAACTCAAAGCGGTTCTGCTCCGCTTTATAGCCCACCTTTATAGTCCACTATTCCATTGCAGTTCGTCAATCCGCTGATTTTCTCCTGTTACAACATCCTCTCATGTGCGCATGTTTCTTTCGCTTACGTTACAGTATTCTAATCATTTCACGGTTTTAAGATTTTTCCTGAGAGTAGTTTTACTTATGAGGTTACCCAAAGCGAATAGAATGGAATAAATGGCCGGAAGGCTGGCAGTTGTAGAATTGGAATGAAAGGCGAGGCGATACCATAAAAGCTTTGCTGGAGTCTGACCAGTTCGTAAATAATTCATGAAAAAGAAACGCATTCTACAATTTTTCTTTGGTATTTTTAATCATCCAACTATTTCTAGAAGTATTTTTAATCACCCAACTATTTGAATGAGGGGGAAAATCGAAAATTGTCATATATACGTGTGGCCTAATACGTGTAACGGTAATTGCTGGATTGTGAAAATTGAATGTGAATATTTACCAGCAAAGTTAAAATTCGAGCGTTGTATAGAATGTTTGAAAAAATAAAAAAATTTTTTTTTTTTTCATAGACGTGCAGCTTGGAAATATGATACTGTAATATGATACTGTTAAGAAAGTGAATCACATTTCCCGATTTTTACACAAGGGCATAGGGGAGAAATAGCACTTTTTCTAGGCATTGTATAGAATGACTAGGCAATTATGAAATTTTTTTTTTCATACTTTGCCAGGCATTCTGTACAGTGCCTGAATTCTACACTTTTCCGCTAACAAACACATAATTAATGTTATGTGGAGTGATGAAATAAAAAAAATTTAAATAATCGTAGGGTTAGTGAGGGCAAGAGAATTTTTTCGTAAGAAAGGTTCTCATTTATAATAATAATAATAATAATAATAATAGTCTTCTTTATTTGGAAAAGTAGAGATTCGAAGATTCGCAGTATTCATAGGAATATACAAATACAAAAGTTAAAAGTCATACAAACATTGCTGATTACTGCTGTGTTTCTGTGTGTGTGGGGGGGGGGAGCTATGGCTTTCTCAGTTTTCACAAAATATTGCTAGCGGTGAATAACCCAGTTACTGATATAATAACTGAACAAAATATATAACGTTATACAGCAAAATATATAGATATATAATATTATATATAGCAAAACATAACGATAAAAACACGAAGAAACTCGAAACAATACGCATTAGTAAAATGAGAGTGAGCAATACACATCACGATGTTAGAAAGAAAAGTCCACAAAGTTCAAAAAAATCCACGAGGATTCAGTATATTAAGACCGTAATTGCGTGTATTATTCTGTCGGCTTGCGGTTTATTCACTGAGCGAAATGTATGCCCTCGTCTTGCTCTAGGTGAGTCTCTTGGAGATGCAGCTCTATCCACGCTTTGTTGTATCTTTATGAACTTTTATGTATCTTTACCAGAGGCTGTTTAAGGCCGTGTATTTTATCTGGACTCTGTACACAATGCATATGTCTGTCATTATTTATTTAATTTCTGTATGTAACTCGTGTCCTCTAGGTGCATAGCTGTAAAGGGACATTTCTTCGGAAATAAATTGATAATAGTAATAATGAAAAACGAAAATAATCAGAGTTTCCGGAAGAACAATAAAACATCCAACCCTTTCCTCAGACTGACTAATTCGGCTACGTTGTGAAAAAGTCCATAAAAGTTCTTTGCATTATTGGCGAAATTCGAACTCAGACATTTTCTACTAGGGAACAAGGATGATAAAACCACGATGCTATTTGCGAGGGTGGGAGTTATGGAGATTAATTTTGTTTTTTATTTCAAAATTTGGTTTTTAAGTTTAACTTCTGTTCCTCTAGACGTGATAGATAATTAGATATCTGAGTTGCGTTGATGCAATGATTTGTTTACCATCTGAAAAAAAGTGATTCGATGACTATAGTTGGTCCGACTAGATTGATGCTTAAATTGAATTTTACTGAAAAAGTTTAGAAATCTATTAAATATGAACTTTTAATACCACTTAATAATCATTATCGAAGTTATAGGTACTCGTGATAAATTGTACAGAAAATAATGCTT